>NC_061801.1:41654915-41779915 GCF_021462225.1 Girardinichthys multiradiatus | reverse complement strand
CCATCCATCCTGCCATCCATCCATCCTGCCATCCATCCATCCATCCATCCATCCTGCCATCCATCCATCCATCCATCCATCCTGCCATCCATCCATCCTGCCATCCATCCATCCATCCACCCTGCCATCCATCCATCCATCCATCCATCCTGCCATCCATCCATCCATCCATCCATCCATCCTGCCATCCATCCATCCTGCCATCCATCCATCCATCCATCCATCCATCCTGCCATCCATCCATCCATCCATCCATCCTGCCATCCATCCATCCTGCCATCCATCCATCCATCCACCCTGCCATCCATCCATCCATCCACCCTGCCATCCATCCATCCATCCATCCACCCTGCCATCCATCCATCCACCCTGCCATCCATCCATCCATCCATCCACCCTGCCATCCATCCATCCATCCTGCCATCCATCCATCCACTTCAACTTATGTGAGATCAGGTCGTGTATTTTGGGAAATTTTCTGGTTTGTATTCCTTCATTGCTTTTTTGAGATTACAGTATACATTTTCATTTTTCCTTGTATTTGTTTAGCGCTCCATCTTCCTTGTGTCTGCTGCTCCAACTATACATTCACCCTTGGAGTTCTAAGCTTGTTGTCAAGAAGCTAAAACAGTGAGTCCTTCATTCTTTTAATATATGATTAATTATGTGGTTGAAAGTGAAATATTCAGCATTTGCAGATGAGCTGGTAGCAGTTTAGAACGTATTGTTAAAAGACTACAAGTACATGTTTAGTAGATAAGACCAAAGCACTGAAATTTTATGATCAGAGTAAACTTATTTCAGCAGAAAATTGAAAATCTGTTGGTCAATGGTTTGATTAGAGAATTAAATGTGGAGTACACATTCAAAAAGTAACTAATAAATATAAGAGAGTTTTAAAAACAATATGAGATATTGGTTGGCAAAGACTGGGGAGCAGAGTATAATCAATTTAGGGGCATTCACACCAGGCAAATTAATATCAGAATATGGTAGTGTTGGCTACAATCCAGCTTCTGATACGTCCATAGAAAAGTTTAACTTCTACATAAAAATGTGTGAATTATATCAGGTACTTTTTAAACAGAAACAGCAAGTAGAGTAAAACCTCAATTTGAACTCAAAAAGCAGCAGTTAGCACTGAGATACTTGACTGGCTTAGAAGGTCACAAGCAGAATCTCCCAACACAAGAAGTAATTAAATCCTTCTGAGAAACGGAAAAGAAAACACAAGATTTTGTTGTACTAAACCAGAAAGCAGCAGCATCTATTGTAAACCTGTCAGATGTGGTGTAGCGGAGGACCCCAGAATGCAGACGAGCAGGAAGCATCGGTGGTGAGTAAACTGATTTAATTAATAAAACTCACTTCCAAAAGTGGCAGCAAAAACAGGTATGGACAGACAGGCAAGACAGGGTTGGCATGAACGAAGTACATGACATGAAAAGAGAAGACATGATCCAAAACGTTTCCACGAAGAAAGAACAGAGTGAAGGTGTATAAATGGAGCATGGTACAGGTGGACCGAATGAAGCTAATTGCAAAGAGAACAAAACGTGACTGGAGCAAAACATACAAACTAATCAGGAAAACATAACGTACAGAACATGAACTAGAACACAAGAAACTAAAGCACAGTCAGGAAAATAATAAAAAGAAACAAGATCCAAAACGTAAACTGGAAACAAGAATAACCAGAACCCACACAAAAACGCAAACACCCTCAAATCATGACAAAACCAGTAATACTATCATGGATGCTGCTAGGTACAACAACTAAGTACAAATAAAAAAACCACTGGAAGCCATGTTTTATTTATCATTTCTGAATTTGGGGTCAAGGTAAAGAAGATAATTCATGACAAAGTAATTGTGGCAATACTACTGGCTCTTTTCATTAATAGAATTCAAGTTCATATTATTTATGTTATGTTATTCAGAAAGCAGATCAGACATTCTCAGAGACATGTAGCAAATGCTCGTTTGAGGTGAGGGCCTTCTTAGCACCAGTCTTTTCTTTCAACAGCAACAGCATTAACTGAACAAGGAACTGGAGACTAAGGGAATATAATGAAATCTAAAGTCCAATGAAAATGCTGTCAGCAGCATGTTTAGAAATGCTCAGTGTAGCGTTTAGTCTGATATATTCAATGCAGAACACTAAAAGCTTTGTTAATAAGAAGTTAATTTGAACTGGAATAATCTTACTTTCCAGAGGTTTTATTAATCCAACTTGTGTTGTTAATGCTGGTTAGTTTACCGCATGGAGATGCATTCACCAGTAGTTTTAAACTGGATTTTTTTAAATGATGTTTGGAGTACCAATTTGAAAAAATTTTCAGGATGCTGGTCTCTGCATTGTAAGTCGTGTTTACATGAATATATATTTACTCATGTGAAAATATACTTAAGTGAATTTCTAGAAAAACCCATAAGAACGGATTCTAGCGCCCTCCTTAGTCAAGGACCTGAACCACTGGAAAAAAAAGAAACGTATTTGGTTTGGGGCTGGATATAATATTCACTGCACCTCATTTTAAATTGTTTTCAGAACATCTACACTGAGATTGAACTGAAATTGATGAAATTGCATTCTAATAATACCTGCCACTCTTTACATTAAACAACTTGTAGGGAAAAGATTACTTGTATATTTCTTATCACTTATATGTTTAAGTAGCAAAATGTTCTTTTGATTCTGGTTTATTAGAACTATTATTCTTCATGTGAGCATCACTTCATCTTCTGTTCCCAGCTGCTTGTAGTTTACCCCACACATTCTCCAGCACTGCTCTGGTTCTTTCATCCAACTGGTTTTTCATCTCTTCCAGTTTGTCTTTCTTCTCCTTCATTCTGTCAATCAGGTGATCCAAGTTAAACAAAGTGGACGCCGATTCAACCTTTAGGGCAATTTGATTTAGTTTGATGAAATGCTGGTAGGATTAATCAACTAACTGTGATTTCTCTGTTGTAATTGTTTTTCTTTCATTGTCAGGATCTTCCAGAAGCATTTTTTTCCACCCACTTTCTGAATTATTTCTGTCATTGCTCCGTTAAACATCGTCTAGAGTCCTCTGGATTTTATGTGTCCTGGTTACATGCCTCCAGTTTTCTTTCACATGATCAGAGACAGTACATTTGCTGGAACATATGGTGCAAAAGCCATTGTTCATAATGTTACATAATCCAATAGATGGGGCAAGTGTGCACGGATAGTGACATGTCTCCTTACAAACAGTGCAGTAGACAGCTCCATTAAAAAAACCCAACCGACTCTCACTATCAATGGGCTCCTTAGCTTTGTAGACCTCATTAACTTCCACAGTGAACTTCTCATTAGTCTTCATCTGTTCTTCATGTTCCTTCAGATCTTCTTGGATTTGTTGCATTTTGGTGTATTTTAGTTGAAGATTTGTGATTCTGTCTTGTAGTTTACGGATGCAGGTTGTCAGTCCGATGTGTTCATTCAGCACTTCAGTAGTTGTTATGAACTTGTGAGGTGGAGCTTTTCCCAGAAAGTTTGTAGACTGTTTCAGTCCTTTTGATATTTTATCAGCAGCTTGAAGTGAGTCCGAATGTTCTGTTCGGTCTTCATCTTGGCAGTTATTAAACAGGAAATTAACAGGTTGATGCTTTTCATTTTGGACACATATGGCTTTCGCGTCAAGAGTCTGAAGGGCTTTTTTAGGATGTTCTTCCACCTGAATGTGTTATAAGAGCTACAACATTTTTCTGCAGGTTTTTCAAACAGAAACATCACAGAATCAAATATGTACATCAGTCGCTCACTCAGATTATCACTTGGTTTCATCACTAGACCCACTGCATTTACTTCATGAACCCATCTTCTGATCTGATTAAATCAAATAATCTTTGATTGACAAAGACATTAGTGTCAATTCCTCTGGCATCTCCAAACCCAGGAGTATCAATAATAGTCAAAGAGTAGGGCACAGTTTTGTTTTCAAATCCAAATATTTCATATACAATCACCTCAGATGTTTGACTATTAGACTCTCTTTTTGCATCACCTTCAACAGCACTGCAGCCTAGGTCACTAAACTGAAATTATTTCCTGAATATTTTCAAGTGGTGAAGAGGTCATCAAAAAAAGTGAAGTACCTATGATTGGAATCAGATGAAATAAACATAACGCACATAAAATGTATTGAACATTTTGCTTCAGATTTTGTGGCAGAAATATAACTTGCACTCTTCCAAGTGATTGAAACACCCAAACTTCCTGGGTTGTTTCTCTGGCACGTTGGCAGCACTCATAGTTAAAGCTAAACGTTATTCAAGAAGTTTTAATTTTGTATTTGGTTATTAAGATGGAAAGTTATGCTTTAATGCAACAAGAAAATGAACATGATTTGCATCTCTCTCTGCTAAATAAACTCGGCAGCAATTATTTTTTAAATTTTTTCACTGAAATTATGATTATTTCTTTACAATCAAGAGCTTCTAAATAATAAGTCATAAAGTGACACACAGTCCCACTGAGACACCTGCTTGTTCTAAATAATCATAATAATCTGTTGCTTTTTTATGCAGTCAAAGAATCTGTCAATAAGAGGGACATTCTTCACCGGTGAACCCTCCACGGACAACATTTTATGCACATTTAAATCTTAATGTAGTTGTTTTAAAATAATGTCGGATTCTCAAACCCAGGGTCCTATTGCAAACATTCCTCAAAGCACATTAATATGTTAATCCCAAAATAAGAAAAACTTATTACGACTCGTTTGTGACTGTTTTCAATTTCTTTTTTTTCAAAGGTCACTTGGAGTGAACCCTGCCACGTTTTAGCTGCCGCTGCTTCTTATTTTTAAAGCTTCTTAAGGCTTTTTTAGTAATTTTGTTATTGGTTCATTCTGCTCTTGTTAATCCAGTATTCTTATTTAGCAATTTAGCTTACATCTGTGTGTGTTTGGAGAAACCTTAGTTTACCCATTGCCTTCACTGCTGCCATGGCTTTGGCAACTATGGCTAGTTATGTGTGGCTTGTGCTAATCTGGACTGTCCTGTTTTTAGTCTACCATTCCACAACGGCAGTGCTCCAGGACTCTGCTGCTGATCTTTATACGCTCTGCTTACACCCACACACCCCACCAAGTCTGCTTGTCACTTGTTCGAGGCCCAGTATGTCAGCTCTCTGGACCTCTTTCCACCATCCTTGCCACCCTGTGTCGCCCCTGAAGCCTAAGGAGGATTTTTTTACTGACCGTTTAGCACTCTCACCAAATATAATACTGGGGGATTTTAACACTCATATGGACAATGCCAATAATATTCTCACCAAATACTTCATATCCTGCATGGACATCTTTGGACAGCAGCAATATCTAAATTTTATCAAATGTATTAATAAAGAAGAAAAAAATCATCCTTGATCAACTTTGATTAGTGTTTACTTCCATAAACCTCAGTAGAGTGTGTTTTGCAGTCGGTTCAGCATTTCTTTTAAATCGCATTAAAAGACACATAAAACTCCAGTTTTTTCACCTCCTAACTGCCTTTCTAATTCCTTCCCAAATGCTGTTTTTATTTACAAAAAATGCAGAAACTCCTCATCGGTTTTTTGTATTTCAACTACTTACAAAAATTGTAGGTCACAAGATGCCAAAAAAAGATTAGTGCCAAATGAAATCATACAGTTGTATAAAATGATTTAGATTATGATTCAGGTAATTCCTAATCAGTTTTTGTGCAAACTATTAAAGGTCTCAGGGGTCACAACAAGACACCACAGATTATTTGTGTTGCTCCACCTCAGTCAGCCACAAACAAGCCTAAAATCTCCAGCGTGTGTTATATCATCTTTGTCCACCAGGAGGCAGTGTTTACACTTATATTTATCACAACTTTTGATTTACAGTCAATATGAAGAACATACAGGGGTTGGACAATGAAACTGAAACACCTCTCATTTTAGTGTGGGAGGTTTCATGGCTAAATTGGACCAGCCTGGTAGCCAGTCTTCATTGATTGCACATTGCACCAGTAAGAGCAGAGTGTGAAGGTTCAATTAGCAGGGTAAGAGCACAGTTTTGCTCAAAATATTGAAATGCACACAACATTATGGGTGACATACCAGAGTTCAAAAGAGGACAAATTGTTGGTGCACGTCTTGCTGGCGCATCTGTGACCAAGACAGCAAGTCTTTGTGATGTATCAAGAGCCACGGTATCCAGGGTAATGTCAGCATACCACCAAGAAGGATGAACCACATCCAACAGGATTAACTGTGGACGCAAGAGGAAGCTGTCTGAAAGGGATGTTCGGGTGCTAACCTGGATTGTATTCAAAAAACATAAAACCACAGCTGCCCAAATTACGGTAGAATTAAATGTGCACCTCAACTCTCCTGTTTCCACCAGAACTGTCCGTCGGGAGCTCCACAGGGTCAATATACATGGCCGGGCTGCTATAGCCAAACCTTTGGTCACTCATGCCAATGCCAAACGTCGGTTTCAATGGTGCAAGGAGCTCAAATCTTGGGCTGTGGACAATGTGAAACATGTATTGTTCTCTGATGAGTCCACCTTTACTGTTTTCCCCACATCCAGGAGAGTTACGGTGTGGAGAAGCCCCAAAGAAGCGTACCATCCAGACTGTTGCATGCCCAGAGTGAAGCATGGGGGTGGATCAGTGATGGTTTGGGCTGCCATATCATGGCATTCCCTTGGCCCAATACTTGTGCTAAATGGGCGCGTCACTGCCAAGGACTACCGAACCATTCTTGAGGACCATGTTCATCCAATGGTTCAAACATTGTATCCTGAAGGCGGTGCCGTGTATCAGGATGACAATGCACCAATACACACAGCAAGACTGGTGAAAGATTGGTTTGATGAACATGAAAGTGAAGTTGAACATCTCCCATGGCCTGCACAGTCACCAGATCTAAATATTATTGAGTCACTTTGGGGTGTTTTGGAGGAGCGAGTCAGGAAACTTTTTCCTCCACCAGTATCACGTAGTGACCTGGCCACTATCCTGCAAGAAGAATTGCTTAAAATCCCTCTGACCACTGTGCAGGACTTGTATATGTCATTCCCAAGATGAATTGATGCTGTATTGGCCGCAAAAGGAGGCCCTACACCATACTAATAAATTATTGTGGTCTGAAACCAGGTGTTTCAGTTTCATTGTCCAACCTCTGTACCTGACATATCAAAACAATCTAAAAACTGGTGCATAGGTTAAAGTATAATTTTGCACCACAAGCTAAAATTTAGTCTCAATGAGCCATCTTGCTGCTACCTCATCCTAAATCGGACATGTGATAAAGACTCATGGTGTCTAGAGACTCCTAGGATAGCAGTATCAATGGAATAGATCATTTCTGGGGATTTGAGAAAAGTTTTTATTTAAAATATCATTATCTCATACACTTTTTAAAATGAACTGTAACAAAATACGAAAAACTAGGACAAGACATTAATGAAGACATGTCCTTTATATAATGCTGCAAGACTACGAATCACAGCAAATAATACAATATTTTATTATTTATTTAGATTCTGTTTTTGTCCCCTGTGTTTCTCAGTTGCTAGGTGGACACAGGGCCCAGGCAGATGCTGCATATTGTTACAGTAATTTCAGTAAATGCAGACATATTCAACAAATGAGAATTTGGTTCTGATGAGACCCTTATGAAAATAACGTTTAAGCAGGTGTTAAACATACTTTTCATTAAACTCACATTTCTGTATTAAAATCATTTATATTGGTCTGATGTAATATTTTAATCTTAAATGTTGTGTTTTCATTGACTCGAAGCAGAAAATCATAATTAACAGAAGTAAATGCTTGAAAACATCTAGTTTGTGTGAAATTAATTTTATATAATTTTTCATTTAGTGGTGGAGTTATTGGAATAAATGTAATTTTCAATAATATTCAAACGTATTGAATATGACTGTTCATAGGGAATACTGAATGATCCACAAAGTGAAGTTGTGAGGAGTCATTGACCTTGCATACATTTACTGAAATTAGGAAAAGGCAACACTGTAGCTGGGAAATTTTAGGCTGTGGGACAGAGGTCTGCAGGTTGAGAAGCAAGTGTGTGTTTTTAGTTGTTTCTTTTTTAATGCCAAGTATTACTGTAGAGTCTGGGCACCAAGGCACAGCCTATATATTTAATATTTAAGTCCACCCCATTATCCATAATCTTGTAGAAGCCACTTTAACAGCAGTGACTCTTAGCAGTCACTTCATCACACTCACATCATTGTGGAGGGATTTTAGCTCACGCTTGATGCACCAATGTGGCTTTAGTTTACTGATATTTGCACACGTTCATTTTTGCACGGCTCTGTTTAGCCAAGCCAATTACATTTATGAAGCACTTTAAAAACAATGAGCACTGACCAAAGTGTTCCTCTAGAGCAATTCAGTCAGGATGGAGTCTCCACTTGGACTGGGTCATTTTGCCAGTTTTCTGGAATTTCCACCGGCAGCACCAGTAAAATGCTGAAACTTCAGCTTTAACAGAGGACCCTACAGTAGGATTACTTAATTAAGTAGTTTAGATGAACTGCACCAGCTGCTTCTGTTCTTTTTAAATCCTGAGAAAGATGTAAGGATGCACTAAGATTTTCCACTTATTCATATTGGCCTCATTGTTGTTTAACAATGACAGTTTGGAATCTGTTTTGCTTTTGTTTTGCAAAGTCCAAATGTTAGAATAAAATAAATGAAGTACTATGAAAAAGCTCCATGCAGTGGTCAAAAACAATTAAAGGAACACATTGAAAATACATCAGATCTCAATTGAAAAGAAAATCCTGCTGGATGTCCGTATGATATGGAGTGGTTAATGTGTTACGAACATCATTTGAAGAAAATAAAAATGATCTGAAGTCACCTAGAACGTTAAACTGAAAAACGTACGCAGCAAGCTAATCCAATCTGCTGAAATGTCATTGCAGCCACTCTAAATCGTCCTCTGTAGTTTGTATGGCCTCCAGGTGCTTGTCGAGGCATGCTCCTTATGAGATGACAGGTGATGTCCTAGGGTATCTCAGCCCAGATCCCGACCAGGGCATCTCTGAGCTTCTAGACAGTCTGACGTCCAACCTGATGGTGTCGGATGGGCCCAAACATGATGTCCCAGAGATGTTCTGTCGGGTTTGGGTCAGTGGACCAAGGAGGCCAGTCAATGGTATCAGTTCCTTCATCCTCCAGAAACTACCTGCATACTCTTGCCACATGAGGCACCAGGAGGAATCCAGCTGCACCAGTGAAGGGTCTAATAATGGGTCTAAGGATTTCATCCCAATACCTAATAGCAATCAGGGTGCCATCATTTATCCTGTACAGGTCCTCCAGACTAACACTGAACCATAATGTTCACTGCAGCTTCTCCAGACTCTTTTAATGTCTGTCTCATGAGCTCAGAGTGAACCTGCTGTTATCTGTAAAAAGAAAAGGGTGCCAGTACTGAACCTGCTGTCACAATCCACTGGTTTTTATGCTTTGATCTTCATCTGTTTTCATTTTGGTAATTTTCTTTTTTATTTGTTAGATGTTGCCTTATCAGTTCATTCCTTTGTGATTAGTTTCTAGTTTATTCTTGCATTCTGTTCTGTTCTCTGCATATTTTTTGTTACCACTCTGTTTATGTTTCCTCTTTAATTTTTTCTGTTCCAGCTCATATACCGACACCGGTACTGCTGATGAGGTAAGGACCTCTGATGCTCCTGTCCAGCTCACCTAGAGTAACTGCCTGTCTCCTGGAACCTCCTCCATGCTCTTGAGACTGTGCAGGGAGACACAGCAGACCTTCTGGCAATGGCACGTATTGATGTGCCATCCTGGTGGAGTTGGGCTACCTGTGCTACCTCTAATAGGGTCCAGGTGTTGCCTCATGCTACCATGCTAGTAACACTGACTCTGGTCAAATAAGAAAACTAGTGAAAAGCAGTCAAACAAATATTAGGAGGGGAAAAAGTCTGTCTCCTCTACCTGCAGAACCATTCCAGCTTTAGGCTTGTCTCCTTGTTGCCCCTTTAGTGCAGCAGGTGTTCATTTCATTAGCACCTAAAAGCTGACACTGATGAACAACCCTGACCTGGTCAATGTTCCACAAGTTTAACTGACTTGATATTAAACTCTAATTAAAGTCTTCCTTTCATTTTTCTGAGCACTCTGTAATTTCCGACTGTAGGATCATACACTGATCAGATTTAGAGAAAAACCCTTACAATGATATTTGTTATATATATAATTATCATCTTTTGCACTTTCTCCCCTGATGTAATTCAAACCCCACAGCATATTGGGTTTATTAGAAATAATATAAATTGTTCATCTGTTTGCCAAGAAGAACTTGCATAACAGTTTAGATAGCTAAATAAAACTAATATTACAAGGATTTTTATCCAAATTGAACACTAAATCCTACTTTCAATAACTGCCTGATGTAACCAGTCTAGAGCTTTATTAGCTGCAGCAGGTGTCCTGAGAGAAGAGACTGTTGAATTGCCCAAAAAGGAGACGGATACAGAAAGACAGCAAAGGCCCTGAATGTTCCCACAGCTATAGGAAGCATTGATCGCAAGTTTGAAGTGAAAAGTGGTTACGCCACCTTGTGGCTGGGATGAGAAAGATATTAATTTCAGGTGAAACTAAGTGCAGTTGTTAAAAAAACATCAATGATTTAATGTTTTCGCTTTTTGTTGTTGTTGTTGTTGTGTGTGTGTGTGTGTGTGTGTGTGTGTAGTTAAGTTTGTACAAATTACATTTCCAGCTAAAGTGAAGTTGCTTATTGTGGGCTGGTTAAAATAAGCCTTTCCTCAATCTGAAGAAGCATAAATGTTTTCCCAAATGTAACTGGAGTTCATTTGAGTAAACTGTCAGTGAGACAAACACTTTCTCCAGCTGCTTTGCAAACAATGATAAGAATTGTAGGCAAACTTAGGCAAACATGGTGTAAAAAACTGAAATGGCTTTAAGTGGACTCAATTCAACAAGTGTGATATGGACAGCTTAAAGATTTAGTAAATGTACACAGAAATGATTTATATCAATTTAAGCATACAAGAAAGAAGTAAAAGAAATACCTCTGTCATTATTAGCAGCATAGCCAAGATGAGAGTGAAAAAGAAGCTAACCTGCTTATCATGACAACACTGTTTGTGAGACGCTTTGCATCAAGATGCATTTCAGTGTAATTTAAAATTAGTAAACATTTTATTACCAGTAAAAATGTTAAGGCCAGTTAGATTGATGAATGCACAAGCTTACAGTACATATTGCATAGAAACTCTCTAACCAAATTCATAAAACGTCTGTTAATTGAAATTTATCTTTACAAACATAAAATTTGTTCAGTTGATAGAGAATGGATTTAACTAATGAAACTAATAAATAAACAAACAAACAAAAAGGTATTTGACAAGACTTTTATTACTAATATGAGTTCTTAAACGTTAACACTGTCTCCAAAAATCTAGGTTTAAACTTTCCTAAAAAGTTTATATAGAGCCACTAAAGGATTGGGTCCAAATTATTTTAACAACAGAAGTTTTTGTGGAAAATGAGAAAAATCTCGTTTCTTTTGTCTATGTTGTACAAGAGCCAACACACAATTACATTTCTTTTGACTCCATTGATTTATTTTGTATCCTCAGGGGGTCTTTGTCATTTGCTAGACCTGAATTTGATTTTTTTTTCTTATTGTTGTCCATTAAATTGAAAATAGTTTATTTTGCATATCATGAACATTTTCCTCATTTTAAATCTCCAGATGTTATTAAGGTAAAATCCAAATATCTCACTAAAGTTCTGCATGTATTAATTTGTTCTTAGGTTGTTATTAGTCACTTTCGTTGTCACTGTAAACAGAACTTAGGTGTTACTCACAGTCTTTCCATGTTGTCAGGATGTTGCTGCGGGTTTTTCAGCACTAGTGGGGTTGAAGCAGGTCCTTAACTTTGCTATAAAAATATCAAAAGAAACTAAAACACTGAAAGTAATGGTGCTGTTTTCCAGTCCTTTTAGTTTCTTATGTAGGAATATGAAGTGATGTATCAGCCAGTGCAAGCAAACAGCTATGCATTTCTATTACCAATTAAACTACACTTTAAAATGAATGAGCAAAATGCCCATGCAGCTTAAAATAGAAGGTTGATTTGTTTAGCATGACTTGAATTTTGTACTTTATGATAAAATAGCAAGGTGACAGGTAAAACACAGCCTTGTTCAAGGCTATTTGCTTTCCATTGTTTGTTCATATGATCAAGTAAATGATAACTAATAAAATAATTATGACAACTCTGCACTCGGCTTATATAAACTAGTATGGCATTTACATATTCGTGCAGTTAGCTAAAGATAACAAATTTATAAATCAGCAAAAACAGTTGTCTGATGTTAGGTCAAATCAGATTTTCACTGTCCAATTTTTAGGTTTTAATAGTTTGATATTTTCATCTTCAAAAAAAAATAGAATTAGATCATACCTGTGATGGTAGAAAGTTACAAACCTCAGAAAAGCAGGGAAGGTAGGAAGTAGAGAGGCGTCCAGGGTTTTTAACTGTGAGAGGAGGAGTTAACACTCTGAGGTCACATGATTTCACTGTAACTAAGGATGTATTCATATTTTCATTTCCTTCACTTTAAAAGTCCGATGCAACAGTAGCTGCAACAGCACAATATATAACTATAGCTCAGAAGTGTTTTGTAGACGGGTTTCAGTGTTTTTATATGTTGTCTTGATGTGTTTTTATTTAATATTTTTCTCAGTTCATTTATTTTATTGCTTTAGAATTGTTTATTAATTGATTTAGGAGCTAAATGTGTTTTATAGCATTTTAGGTGTCATGAACTTAATTCTTATGAAAAAATTTGACTTAAAGAGAATATCTAAAACAAAATGTCGTTTTGCATAAAATATTGTAGCACACGCCTTCATCGCTTAAAACATTTGAACAGCACAAATGTTTTATTTTGCTCATTGAAAACCAAAAGCAGTCAGGGTATTTACCACAACTCTGGCTTTCTGTTTTAGTTGACTTCTAACCAAACGTTTCAGGCTGGATCCCCCTTCACAGAAACAAAAATGTGCAGTCACAAAACAAATACAGTTTCCACAAGAAATATGTTGCCACTTATACTTTAGTTCAACAACTATGTTATCAGTCACAATTTCAAGCTAGTTTCATACTTTCTGATGCTTGTGTCTATGCTGTAAAATATTTTAGGACATATGTAGTAATTGATTTTAATAAATCATTATGAATGTATTCAACAGTGGAGCTTGCATTTTGTGAGAAAAACTTTGAATATTTCAAAGAGTAAAAGCCACAGCATTTCCCCAAAGGCACTCAGTGTCTCTGAGGGCAGCAGACACACAGTCCAGCTTTGTTAGGACCTACCTCAGGCCTCTGTCTCCTCTAACTTTAAACTTGACTCTGCCGCCTTCAGCGTTGACTGAGCACATTGACTGAAGGCTCCAGCTCCAGGTTAAAACTAGCAGATCACCCTGAGGAGATTCATGCTGCCCTATTAGTTGGTGTTTATGGACGGGAGATGGAGCAGAGAAGCTGCAGCTTTGAACTTTGAACTCCTCTCTCCAACCATCCTGCAGGTCAGGAACTGAAAGAACAACAGAGATGACTTTAAATTATATGACTGAAGATTCTGTCAGCTGAAGACCGTCAATTTATTCAGTTTAAATGGAAGAAAAAACTGCCTCCTGGTTAACCCTGTCTGCACTGACATCATGGTAATGACAGGGTTGAAAGTGAATGCAGTTACAGACTCTGAATGGATGCTTTTGAGTCAAATTTCAGGTTACTCCTGATTAAACTATTTAAATATGTAAATGAGAGCAGCTGTTTTGCGAAATCAGTTATGGTAAAATACGGTTTTTGCGAGTAAAGACAACAGGGAGAATGAGACTGATGCATACATATAATATATGTATATGAACTAGTTGAAGTTGGAGCTGTGAACTATAAAAATGAATAAATTAATTTTAACCTGGCTAAAGTAGTTTGTGTTACAGATGATCTCACACATCATTCATTTATGTCCAGAGTTGCCTTCATTACGCGCTGTGATTTTGATGAGATGTCAGACCTCGGCACAAATTCTTCTCCAGCAAATCCTGAAGAATCTCAGTGGCATGTTGGGACCCAGCCATGGGTTCAAAACATGGATAAACATTGAACAATGAAAGGCCGGTATGAACCTCTGCACCTTTCAACATCACACTAACCTATTCCTAACACAGCCAGGAAGAGGATGAGTCAGAACTGCAATCTCTGACCCAAAAACCCCTTCCGCTCGCCCTCAATCCGGCTGCGGCCCGCTGCTAGTGGAGAGACCGCGCGCCAGCTGAAGGCTTTTAAACTCGCAGGCGAGAATAAAGCTTCTACTTCCAAGAATTCTTGGATCCAAAGTAGTAGTAGGAAGCAACACATAACCCATCATTCATACAAAAAGTGAGTGGATAAGACAGGCATTGCTTGATTTCTCTTTCTGAGGCTAACGAAGCAACCAGAAAGCCCTTGTCCCTAATTGAAGCGTTTTTCCCTACAGCATGGAGGAGAAGGCATCAACTGCAGACTAAAGAAGCACAGCCTTATTCTATTCTGACATTATGTGACTCGTTTATTGTACACCCAACTCATCCAATTTCCTCTTCTTCCCAGGGCTCCCTTTTGGAGTCAGGGAGTTTCTTCATCTCCGTCCCCATTCATCCTAAGAGCCTTTTCTTCTTCCAACAGAGGAACTCTTTCCTGGACCACAAACGTCTGATAGGCCGGGGGTTCTCCCGGTGCCATTGTGTCCAATGATCCCACAGCACAGTCAATGCATCTCATAATCAGAGCTCTGATACACGGCTCACAACAGCATTCACCGATAACCAAAACAGCAATCACTATCGACATCATTGTTAGTTGGTGAGGTTCTTAAGTCAGTCTGAACCTCGGTCTAAGTTCTCTGCGTGGGGTCTTCAGTCTGTGCACAGTGTGTTTTGTGAATCCAGTTAGTGTTCATGTGGCCAAGCGTTTTACACAAAGTGATGTTAGCTCTGCTACTAGGTCCCTTCCGCCTAGGAGATAATCAATCAAGTTTATTGACCGTCTTAGAACCCAATTACCCACTTCAACAGTAGGGGTGTTGTGATCTTCCTCCTTAGTCAGCATCTCTGTGACCTGTTAAGAAATACTCATGATGTGTTGTTTCACACACTCACACTCACATCTTTATATTGTAACTAACCGGTGGTGTGGGTAGGAGGTTGTATTTGCGACATTTTTTCCATTATTATACCTGCTTTCACGTAGGGAGGAGGTGAAACTGTAGGATTTTGATTAGGTACTTTCTAATCCTTCTTGTCAGGCCGCTGTAGATCTGGGGGAGTCAAAGTCTTAACTGGCGTTTGATGCTGATTGAATGGAGAATTAATCTTCTCCCAGGAAACACTCACAGTCTGATAAGGACCTTTCTGTCTTTCACACAGCATTTTACATCTGTCTTTTCTGCATTTTTTTCTGCTTCTTGTAACTTTGCTATACTCAGCTCAAACCTCCCTGCAGGTTGCCTTATTAACATACTTCACCCAACTTTGGAGGATCACTTTCACACTCTCCAAACATTCCCCTGTATTGTATTTCTTTTGGCCACTTCACAAATTTCTCCATTCTTTCTCTGTCTCTTCCTATGGTTTCAGTCAGTCTTCTAATTTCCTTTTGAAAAACACTTCACATAACTCCTCGTACACATATCTTAACCTGGATCCCATCCAGTAGCTCCCTTTTCTGACCACTATTCTTCACTTTTGCTGTTACCTGCAGTACTTTCTTCTTCACTTTCTGGGTGCTGTTCTCCTCCTCCGTTTTTAGCATTTTCCCCAGCGAAACAGGAATTAAGCAAAACCTCTTTCATCGTAGTCATAATTTGTTTGCACTCCAGATCTTATCTAATTCCTTCTGCTTTTCATTTCTGGTGAGTTTTAATTTGCACACAAACTATCCTTTAGTTATTTGCTTGACTGGCATTTGTATTGCAAAAGGGTGATTTGGACAAAATTCTCCTCTTGCGTGCTGTTTTATGTTCCCCCCCAGCTCAGCTATCTCGTGTTGGGGTTTACCCCAGTGGATGGGAGGGTCGCATCCCTGTGCCTTCAGGTTGGGGACAGGTCTCTGACTGTTGTTTCAGCCTACAGATCCAGCGGTAGTGCGGAGTACCTGGCCTTCTTGGCGTCCCTGTCGGGGGTGCTGCATAGTGCCCTTCTTGGGGACTTATTATTCTGCTGAGAGACTTCAACGCCCACGTGGGAAACGACAGTGACACCTGGAGAGACGTGATCAGAATGGCCTCCCCAATCTGAAGTGGTGTTTCGTTATTGGACTTCTGTGCTAGTCACAGAGTGTCCATAATGAACACCATGTTCAAACATAAGGGTGTCCATCAGTGCACTTGGCACCAGGACACCCAAGGCAGGAGGTCGATGATCGACTATGTTGTCGAATCATCTGATGGATGCCTATGCGGTGGTGGAAGACACAGGAACGAACTTTGTGACTCTTAAGGCAGAAGGGCTAACAGACACCCAATCAGCACAGAGAGCAGAGGTGCTAGCAGTAATAGCAGCCCTAGAACTAGGGGAAGGACAAAAAGTGACCATCTACACAGACTCAGCTTATGTCACGGGAGCAGCGCACGTGGAACTGAAGCAATGGATGAGAACAGTGTTTAGAACAGCAGGACAAAAACCCATTAAACATGAGCAAGAAATGAGAAGATTAGCTGAGGCCCTACTACTTCCCCAAGAAGTAGCGGTCATAAAATGCAAAGGACATGATAACAGCTACACTAGGGTGGCTCAAGGAAATCAAGCTGCAGACCAAGCAGCCAAAACCAAAGCTGGATATCTGCCCATACACATCTTGATGAACTCTGAAGTTGAATGGACACCAGAACCGACTCTGGAGGAGGTGAGTAGACTGCAAAAGGGGGCCTCGCCGGAAGATAAATTAGTCTGGAAGGCAAGAGGGGGAAGAAAAGACCAGGATGAACTATGGAAAAGTCCAGACGGACGTCCCATCCTACCCCCAGGGTTGACCACAACAGCGCTGGAAGAAGCACATGGACCGGGACATGCAGGAACTGCATAAATGATGAAGAGTCTTGAGCACTGGTGGCATCCATACCTGAAACAGATGGTAGGTCATTGGATAAGCTCGTGTAGCACGTGCCAACAATTCACTGTGAGACCCACTCTGAAGCCAGCACCAGGTAAGTTCCCTGTGGACCCGGTAGCAGGTAAGGAAATCATCATAGACTACACAGACATGACTGAGAGAGTGAATGGGTTCAGATATCTTTTGGTGTGTGTGGATGCGTTCACCGGTTGGCCAGAGGCCTGGCCAGCAAAAAAGGAAGACAGCAAAACAGTGGTGAAGTGTCTGATTAATCACTACATACCCAGGCACGCCTTTCCTGCGAAAATCAGGTCAGATAACGGCACACAGTTCAAAAATGAAGAACTTAGAGAGGTTGAAAAGTTCCTGGGACTGAGACATTCCTCTGGAACAGTGTACCACCCCCAATCTCAAGGGAAGGTGGAAAGGATGAACCAGACAATCAAAACCAAATTGGCTAAAATCTGTGCACAGACCAAAATGAATTGGGTCACAGCATTACCTTTAGCTTTGATGTCAGTAAGAAGCTCAGTGAGCCAGAGACATGGGTTGACGCCCCATGAACTGCAGACTGGAAGACCTTTTCCAGGCCCAAAAACCAGGTTACCTTTTCTGACTGAATGTGAACAATCTATGTCTCACCGTGATTACTATAGATCTCTCCACAGCTTGGTTGCAGCATTCTCAAAACAGGTGGCCGCCCAACCATCCGAGGCTCGAGCCACCACCTCAGACGCGGAGTGGATCCTTCTGAAAGTCATCAAACGGAAGTGGTCAGAGCCCAGGTGGACGGGTCCATTCCAGGTCACAGAGAGAACCTCACATGCAGTGAGGGTCAAGGGCAAAGGAGACACGTGGTATCATTGGAGCCAGTGTGCAGCAGCAGAGGCACCACAGAGATCGCTGCCAGAGGTCCAGCAGAACCTGAACTTGAACACTCTGAACTTGAATTGAACTGAAAAAAAAAAAAAAAGAGGTATTTTGTGTTTCACCATATTGTTAATCCTCATCTTCCTTTGCAGGTACCTTTGAAAAGAATGGGAGGTGAAAATCTAGGACCCAGGCCCCTTAAGGGTTGGGTCACGGGAGGTATAGGTGTTTTAGCATTTTTCATTGTCACATTGATTCTAGGTTTGTATTGTGAACTTCCATTCCAGACATGCTCTGACAGCCGCCAAACTGAGCAAATGTTCAAACGCGCAACCAATAAGGGAAAAGCGGACTGGTGCCTGGCTAAATACGAGGGGATAGAGCTCAATTATGTTTGTGGGGCCACCGCCACCATTTCTTTTGACCTCTGTCTGGTAAGTGAATTGCGGGAATGGCGGAACCGGGTGGGAAGGTTATGCCATTTATTTATGCATGGGCGAAAGATGGTCTAAGCACTGTAAACAATGGGGGAACTCCTGGCCCATACCCCTACCATGTGGCTCTTGGAGCGGGGTGACTAGTTGGACGGGCTCGGGATGGACTCCTGATAAAAAGGCAGTACCCGGTAATTTGACAATTATCAGCATCCAGCGCGGTACACCAGGTGGAGCCATGACCAACGGACGTAACCCCCTTATGCTCTCCATGAACGTTAACTGCACTCGACCCTCTGTAGAGTATTTTACTCTTGCAGTATGGCAGTCAGGAACAGACACATGGGGACCAATAAAAATAAATTTTCAAACACCGTGTGTGCACCAGGACAACACAATTACCGTCCCACCGACAGTCAGGTCAAAAAATAAACCCCAGGTGATGGAACTTGATTACTCCAAATTGAAACCTATAGACGTAATCCAAATGGCCACAGGATATGTTGAAGATAACCTTTGGCTTCAGTGGGTAACACAAACAGCAAAAGAACAAAGTAGAGCTGAGTGTGTGGCCTGTGCCTCGGCCCGACCACATCTTACCACCGATCCCGCCCCTCTGTATCCAGAGGACACGTATGGTTACAATTGTATGATACAACTAACTAAGGAGGCCACACCAGCTAACTGCGCCACACTAGCCAACATTTTTCCTCCCATTCCCAATAACACCAAAACAGGACCATTTACCCCTCAAAAAGGGAATGGTACTTATACTTGTTTTAATTTTACTGCTCAGAACCCTAAAATCAATGTGGGACAGATCCCCTTAGATTGGTGTAATAGGACCACTTTAGGCATTGGACGTTGGGCAAGATCAGGACTCTACTATTATTGCGGAGACCATAGACTGCTCACTAATATCCCACAAGAGACTGTAGGATTGTGTGCCATTGTTAGGCTACAGGCACCACTGGTCCTGACAGGACCTAATATAACATCTGCCACTACCACTCATGATAAGACCAGGGCGTTAACACGTAGAAGAAGAAGGCACGTCATGAAAAGGAGCGCAGGAACCTTTGACCTAAGTCAAGGCTCCCCCACTTACATTGATGCCATAGGAGTACCTCGGGGAGTGCCAAATGAATATAAAATCGTAGATCAAATTTCAGCAGGTTTTGAAAATATCCCAATAATTGCAGCCTTTTTTTCCAAATGAAAACGTAGACCGCATCAACTACATCCATTACAATGTTTTACGTCTAGCTAACTTAACAAGGAATGCAGTAGAAGGCCTGTCTGAACAATTGGCACCAACCTCCCTCATGGCTGTGCAAAACCGAATGGCATTAGATATGTTGTTAGCAGAAAAAGTTCGATGTTTGGAGACATGTGTTGCACTTTTATTCCCAACAACACTACACCTGATGGTTCCGTCTCAAAAGTTTAGAAGGGTTAAAAACACTTTCCGCCACCATGCATGAGCACTCAGAAATAGACAATCTGTTAGAAGATTGGATGACGGGCATGTTTGGACACTGGAAAGGGTTGATTATGTCATTGTTTATATCCATTGCTGTTTTTGTTGCTATTATGGTTACCTGTGGATGTTGCTGTGTACCATGTATAAGATCTTTGATTGTTCGCTTTATTACTACAACCATTGAAGGGAAAACCGCACCTCCTCCTTCCCATATGATGCCTTTGCTTGTGGTTGATGCTAACGAGGAGGAGGACGAAGATTAACCCGTAAGAGTAAGTTACAGGGCGTCTGATATGTATTACTGTCTAGGGAGCAGAAGGATGGTAGAATATTATATTGGCATATTTGGACAGACTATGGAATAAAGCACGGATAGACACCCTCCAGTTAGAGGGGTCAATACTCCCTGTCAAGATTTAGAAGGTTGTAAGCATCCTTGGGACTACGAAGGCCCGACAGGCAATAGTCCCTGGGCACATGGCGTGGCATTAGAGGCAGGGTCTAAAAGCATGATGACAAACATTTCCTTCTGCTCCACAGGTTGTAATGATTGTTAAAATCTTTTATTTAGCATCTCCAAGTAGTGGTGAAGTCTTAGGAGACTTCAAAAGGGGGAAATTGTGGAGAAATATTATATGTGTGCATTATTATTATTATTATGTTCATAACCAGTGTGGGAAATAAAATGTATAACCTGTGTTAGTATAAGACATTGTGGCCTGCAGAATTGTTATTGCACAAACTTGGCCTTGAGTGTGATGAAGCAGAAAAATACTGAGAACTGAAGGAGTGTGTGAAAAGTAGAGACTGACTTACTCCCTGCTTATATCAGTAGATACGGAGTGCAGGTGCTGGAACAATGACTGTCTAAATATGGTAAGCCGGAAAAAATGTGTACATGACTACATGTGAGAAAATATTGTAATCAAGGGCACTGCCCATTTTTATGCGTGTTTTAATAAAAGCAATGTGCCCAGTGGGTCCAGGTACTTTTGAATAACATATAGCTGTCTCCATGTGATTTATTATAATGTGTGTAAATTCCTCCAGGTTATGGTGAATAAACGAATGCGTAGAAGGCCTCTTTAAAGAGGAACTTCAACAAGTCTTACCTCGAGATGCTACATTTGCAGGATTCTCATCCGTAGAGACATAGCACCACTGCTGAGGATTTGTGGAGTGGCAGATTTTCTGGATCTGGTTAGCGACGAAGGTGTGAAATCTCCGAGCGTCAATATTTATGTAGCCTAACACCACCTTTGAATCTGTCCAAAAGTATTCTTTCACATCAACAATTCTCAATTGTTTTCTGAGCATGTTGCTGATGGAGACTGAGATCACTGCTGCGGCTAATTCGATATTGGTATTGTTGTCACCTTTGTAGGAGAAACACAAGCCTTTCCTATAACCAGTGCGCAATGAATCTCTCCTTCCTTGTTTTTGACTCTCAGATAAGAGCATTGGCCGTATCCATTAGTGCTGGCATCTGAGAAGTGGTGTAATTCAGTTTCAACAACTTTTCCGAAGTTAGCAGGAGATATTTTTACCTTTTGCAAGTTGATGAAGTAATGTTTCCAATTCTCCCACTGAGGTTTGAGCCTTTCTGGCAGAGGTTCATCCCAGCTGGTGCCTTGGTGGCACATTTCTTGAAGAATTCTCTTCCCGTTGAGGACATATGGTGCGAGAAAGCCGAGAGGATCATATATGGAAGCAACAGTTGATAATATGCCTCTACGTGTGGCGGGTTGGTCCTTTAAGGTGTTGTTGAGCCTGAAGGTGTCCTCCTTTATACTCCATTGGATTCCTAAAGCTCGCTCCAGTGTGTCACTGAACGTGAAATCCCTTGACTTTGCCTGTGTTGCACATTCTGATGGGGGAAGGCTCTGCAAGACAGCATGGTTGTTTGACACAAATTTGTGGAGACAGAGACCCCCCTTTTTGCATATCTCCCTTGCTTCCCTTGCCAACTGAATGGCCTTTTCCACAGTGTCGGTACTCGTTACCCCATCGTCCACATAAAAGTCTTTTGCAACAAATTGGGCTCCTGCTGTGTGCGAGTGGCTGTGTTCTTTTGCTAAATATTTAAGTCCATAGTTTGCACACCCAGGGGATGACACCGCCCCGAAAAGATGTACTTTCATGATCTTGAGGTTCAATCTTGAGGTTGTGTGGTGGTATCTCCGTCCTTTCCCCAGAGGAACCTGGGGTAGTTACGGTCTTTCTCTTGGACATGGAATTGGTGGAACATTTTCTCTATATCACATAGAAAAGCAATGGGATGCTGTCTAAACCGTAGGAGGATGCCTGTTAAATTATTAATCATGTCTGGCCCTGGGAGCAAGTGATCATTTAGGCTTGTGCCACAGTATTTTGCAGAGCAATCGAACACAACGCGTAGTTTGTCAGGCTTCTGAGGGTGAAATATGCCGTGATGCGGAATATACCGCTCACCTTCAGCTCCATCCGTCGGCACCTCTTCCACGTCACCTCTCTGTATGATTTCCTTTATGTAAGTTGTGTAATCGCTTTTGTATTGTGATGGAAATTCTTGCAGTAAGCATTTCACAGTGTATAACCTTTTTTACTCCTCTGAACATCTGTGTTAGAGGAAGAAGCTGTAAAAGCCATTATCAGAAGTTTAATGGTTCAGACCCATCTTTAGGACAATGTCAGGAAGGGCAGTTATGTCTGTTCCTAGATAAGCTTGTCACTGTTGAACTCAAGAAGGGTTTGGGTCATAAAACACAGACTCTTTGAAGTTGAGATAAAACTGTCTTGTTCTGGTATAAATACTGTGTGTAAATGTTGATCGGGGCTCTGTTTCACTGACTAACCTCAGTGTCAGGGTCTTCAAACACTGAATGCCTTTGAATAAAACTTATAAAGACAAAGTCCGGATTTTTTCTTGTTATGAGTCAACTTCTACCCACTTTGATAAGAAAATTCCACAACAGTATTTTTCATCTTTGCTGAACTTTTGTCGTAAATTACTAAGCCTGATTTCAGTGAGCCTTTTGTTGTCAGGTAAAGATGGCCGTTCTTTAAAAGGAAGAGGCATTTCATAGTGTCCTTGAGCATTTTTCTTTATACCATCTGTCTGCTCAAGAACATGAGATCCTCTTGTGAGACAATTTTGTCATCTCCATTTGTGTCCTTGAAGTCTGATTCCAGTACACTTATCACATCCATTGGTGTTAATGGAGGGAGTTCTTTCACTGTGACTCTGTGACACAGACTGGATTGACTTTCATTAAGGGCAGGTGTAGAGCAGCCCACAGTACTCCACCCTAAGTCTGTGAGGACAGCGTAGGGCTCGTTGTCCATTCCATCAATCATTTGTCTGGGTTTCATCACTCTGGGACAGTTGTACCCAATGAGGAGTCCCACATCACAGCTCAGGAGAGGTGGCATCTGATCTGCAATTGCTGCTAAGTGAGACCATTGTTCTGCTGTTTGATGGGTAGGTATGTGATTACGATTCATGGGAAAACAGTCTTTTGTGTAAGAAGGAGGTAGGTCAGTGTAAACACCTGAACATAGCCTCGCACACAGAGGCTTCTACTCTCTCTTCAAAAACTTTGAAGGTGGGAAAGTCTTCACCTTCCATAAGGGCCATTGAGACCTGGCGGTTCCAGCGTGCATGCTCTCTCCCAACATGGTAGTAAGTTTCAGTTGTACAGGAAAAGTGTTTGGTTGCAATTAATCACTTACTTCTCTCTCAATGAAGGTGCTGACACTCTGGGTGTCCAGCATTGCATAGACAAGCTGCTCCTTAGATGGCTGTGTAGCAGAGGAGACCCACACAGGTACAATCATGGATGTGCTGCATGACTGATCTTCTTTAGTGATACAGAGTGGGCTAGCAGTCACAATTTCATTTGCACAGTTTGAAGCTGTGTTCACATTAACTATAGATTTCTTTCTGTCTATGACTACAAGTTTGTCCCTTTCTTCATGTCTTTTGTAGTTTTCATCATGGAGACAGGTGGGATGCCTTCCTTTACATAGCTCACAAGTGTGACAGTGACGACATTCTTTGGCGCTGTGGCCAGGTTTGACACATCCATAACACAGCTTATTATCTTTTATGAACTCTTGTCGTTCCTCAAGGGAAATTTCTTTAAAACTTGTACACTTGGGTAGTTAATGCTTGTCATCTTTGCACCACATACAGGGAGGTCTTTCTTTTCCAGTGTTTGACCTTAAATTTTCAGTGTTTGCATTTGTTTGAGTGCTGAAGACACTTACTTTGTTTCCCTTTGTTTCGGTTGTGCTTCTTTTGACATAGGATGAGCTGGATGACTGCAGAGCATGCAGTGACGTTATTGGATTGCATGCTATCTCCACTTCAACTGACACAAATGTGGCAAAAACGTCAAAGGTGGGAAAGTCTTCACCTTCCATAATGGTCATTGAGACCTGGCGGTTCCAGCGTGCTGCGAGCCAATCTGCGACTTTCTGTGTCAGTTTTTGATTCTCTTCACAATCGTTCAATATTTCCAAACCTTTCACGTGAGGCATGGCTTGGAAACAGGCATTTAGGAAATCAGAGAAAGCTCTTAATCCTTCAGCATCTTTGTTTTGCACCTTTGGCCATTTTGACAGCTTTCCCTGAAGGCCCTTTGGATGACGAATGGCTGCCCGAAGCGCTGGTTGAGCTTATTCCAGGCATCTCTGTATGCTTCATTGTCGTCTCGGTAAAAGGTGCCTTCGATACATTTGTGGGCAGGGCCGCTGATATATTTCTTTAAGTAATAAAGTTTGTCAGCTGACGAAATACCTTTTCTGTCTATCAGTGACATGAATGAAGTTCTCCATTCAATGTAGTGGATGGGGTCTCCGCTAAACACTGTAGGCATTGGCATGGGAAGTCTGTTGATGGTTATGCTGTCTTGTATCGCTTGGGCTAGGGAGGAGATGTCAGTGGAGGGATTTGGTGAGGCGATGAAAGGGCTTTGGCTGTCAGTTTCATTTCTGATTTCTCTATCATAGCTCTCTAGCCTGACGCGTGCCACCAGTATGTCTCTCTCTGCTTGCAAACGTTCCAACTCTGACTCCATCATCCTTACTCTTTCTTTCTGCTTTCTTTTTTCCTCCATTAGTTTACATTGAATCTCCTTTGCAGCAAGCTCTGCGGCTGCTTCAGCCCTTTTTGCAGCTATGATTGATTCAGAAGAATGACTGTTGGTAGACTGAGAAGCAGTGACATATATAGAATGGGCGTAGTCATGAGCCTGTAGCTCACGGAGTTTTTGCTTTTCATGCTCTGCATTAAAGTCATCATCTATTCCAGATAAGCGTTCATTTATTATTTTCATAATGTCTCTGGTGACGGCTTCACAAGCATCTATCTTGCGTCTTAGATCTGTGAATGGTGTTGTACCTTGTCTTATTTCGTTGTAAACTTTTAAGATGCCATTCTTTCCATTTTCAATGTTGTCTGCCATTTTAGCCAGTTCCATATCTGATGTGTTTCCTTTTAGATTCTGATCTGATTTGAAGTTCACATTGTTCATAGAGACTAATCAACCTTTTTCTCCTTTTACCCTGTTCTTCATTTTGATAGGCAAGAAATTTCTCTGTGGGTACACTTTTTCGTGTTGAATGATGTAATGTATTTAATTCCTCAGTATCCTCCATTTCCTCAACTAATTGTTTTCTTTTAGTCTCAGTTAGCTCCTTTAATTCCAAGAGAGTGATCCAAGAGAAGAGTGAGAAGGTGTGTAGACAAAGCTTGAGGCACTCCTACAAGAAGAATCCATCAAAGCTACCTTAGAACCCAGGAATGAGCCACCAAAGAACAAAAGCCTCCTGCTGTTTTCTTCAGACTGACTCTGATGATGTAGGGCCTAACCATGACCTGAGCCTCCACAGAGAAGAACACTCAATCAGTGAGACAGACTTCCCACTACAATTGTTGTCAGCACATTTAGGGGCACATCCAGAACTGTAGACCCTGGCCAGAAAGAAGTTAGCAACACCCGGAACTTGTAAGAGGATTTTCTCTAAAAGATCATCCTTGAGCTCTGAAAATATACACAGGCTTGTTTGTCTTAGTAACTGGCTTAAGGAAAAAAAGTAGCCTTAGTGGTATATATTTTGGTTTTAATAAATGTTGCATGTTGAACAGTAAATGTTTTTAATGCCAATATTGTCTCTTGTTGCTTTATTGTTTCATATTTAATGGAAGAAATGGTGCTACTGTAAACTACTGTTTCATGGTTACATATCTAAAGAAGTATTTTTTTAAATAAGTAACATGAATGATCACTGTTTCCTGCAACATTTGAAAGCTGAATTGCTATACTGGCGCTCTACACTAATCTGATGGTTGAAAAATCTAAATAACAGATTATAAACAATAAATATCTTTGTTATTGAGCTCATTGGTCTTTTTGTTTAATTAATTTAGCAGCAAAATTGTTTTTGAATTGAAAATTGTTTTTATTTTGTTTAAAATGTGATTATTGGCGATTCATTAATTACAGATCCTGTAATTAACTCAATTAAAAATTTTAATCAAGTTCCACCACTAGTACTTAGCTTACAGATACTGATACATTTTGGGTAGATGTGAATTTTGAATATAGTTTGTCCTATACATATTGAATATACAAGCAAACATTTGTTAAAACAAATGTTACCTTAATACAATTTTTATTCTGTTAAGGTAATTCTATTCTTTATTGTGTTCTTTTCATCTTCAGAATATCTATAAAAGCATATGAATTACAGATTAGATTTTTAATTATATTTAAATGTCAGTTCCAAATATTAACATGGATATGAGCTAAGGCTTATATCCTGAGTGTGTTTTAGAAACTAACATAGAAGAGCAGACTGGAATAAATGGAAAGGCAGGTGTCATTCTTTGAGTTTTGGCTGTTTGTATTTTGATCATTTCATTGCTTATTATGTTCTTTAGGTCCTGCCTTTTGTCAGTAAATTTCCCTGTGCTCTTAACTGTTAGAATGGTGTTGCCTCTTTGTTAATTTCTTTAGTTTCATATTTTATTCTTGTGTTCTGTTCTGTTTACATTTGGATTTATTTTTCCTAGCTCTCTGCCTATCTTTTCACCTTGGTTGGATAGTTTCTTTGTGTCTCAGCTCAACTCCATTCGTGTTAATTAGTCTCTGTCCCTGAGCTTCCTCGCTTTCATCCTGCCTCAGCAACCCTGTGCCATCTCCTGATTAACACACCGGCATCCAACGTCATTCTCCACACCTCCCTCAGTACAGTACAGTGGCTTGTAAAAGTATTCATACCCCTTGAACTTTTCCACAAATTGTCACAAACATAATTTATTGGAATTTTATGTAAAATACCTACACATAAATATGGAAATATGGAAGAGTGGCAAGAGAAAAACCATTGTTAAAAGAAAACCATAAGACGTCCCCTTTGCAGTTTGCCAGAAGCCATGTTGGGAAGCCAGCAAACTTGTGGAACAAGGTGCTTTGGTCAGACGAGACCAAAATTGAACTTTTTGGCCAAAATGCAAAACGCTATGTGTGTAGAACTAACACTGCACATCACTCTGAACACACCATCTCCACTGTCACATATGGTGGTGGCAGCATCATGCTCTGGGGCTGCTTCTCTTCAGCAGGGACAGGGAAGGTGGTCAGAGTTGATGGGAAGATGGATGGAGCCAAATACATGGCAATCTTGGAAGAAAATCTTTTGGAGTCCGCAAAAGACTTGAGACTGGGGCCGAGGTTCACCTTCCAGCAGGACAACGACCCTAAACATGAAGCCAGGGCTAAAATGGAATGGTTTAAAACAAAACATATTCATGTGCTAGAATGGCCCAGTCAAAGTCCAGACCTAAACCCAATCGAGAATCTGTGGCGAGATCTGAAAACTGCTGTTCACAAATGCTCTCCATCTAATCTGACTGAGCTTGAGCTGTTTTGGAAAGAAGAATGGGCAAAAATTTCAGTCACTAGACGTGCAAAGCTGGTGGAGACGTACTCTAAAAGACGTACAGCTGTAACTGCAGCAAAAGGTGGTTCCACAAAGTATTGACTCAGGAGGGCTGAATACTTTTGTACAATGCCCTTTTCAGTTTTTTATTTGTAAAAAAAATATTATTTTCGTTCCACTTCACAATTGTATACCACTTTGTGTTGATGTTTCACATAAAATTCCAATAAAATATATTTATGTTTGGGGATGTAATGTGACAATATGTGGAAAAGTTCATGGGGTATGAATACTTTTACAAGCCACTGTATGCTCATCTTAGGCCCCCCACCAAATGAGGGATCCAAGATGTCACACTGTCTGCCATTGGATGGTGTCTCTGCCCGCCGGTGGGTTGGTGGTTTTTGATGTCTGGGGCTGGGTGCTCTGGTGTGTGCCGACTCACTCCCGGTGGCTGCTTGCCGGGGCCTGGGCCCCCTGGCTCGGTCGGGCCTTTGCTGGGGGGTTGGTGTGCCCTTGGGTTTTGGGTCTCTGGGTCTATGGCTGGATCTGCTCTGGCGTAGACGGCTGCCGGCGGGGCCTGTGGGTTCATCGCTGCAGCTCCCTCTGGCTTCTGTACTGTGACTGCTGGGTGGTTCCCCTGGTGCTCTCCTCTGCTCTTTTCTGGGGAGGCAGGGATCCCAGCAGTGGTTTTCCCGGGGCTCCTGGGCTCTGGGGGGGCTTTGGGTGTCTGTGGCTCCTCACACTTGTAATTGAATATTCTTATAGAGAAACCTTATATACACATAATTCCTCAGGTGTTTGGAGTCAGGTGTTAACAGTTACATGGATATACTCTATATTTAGCTGTGGTTGCCACTAAATACATCTTGCATTCATTAGTACCGTGCATTTTGGGAAACATTGCTGTTTTTATATATGCGTTTCTGCAGGGGGAGAAGCAGTCTGTCAGTATCTTGTATTCTCATCATTCTTTTTTCTCTCCTCTATTCTTTTCTCATTGTCTCATTTTTTCCTTCTCTCCCTTCCCTTTTTTGTTTTCTTCCTTCTCCATGTTCATTGCAATGAAATAATCCCAAAGCAGTTTCTATTAAAGTTTCTATTATTTATCAAGTGGTGCATTATAGCGTTAGCCATAATGCTCCATTTGTGAGGGTAAATCTGTGGGCTGACCTACTTTTATTCTTTAATGAACAATTCTGACCTACTCTGGCGGACAGGACACAAGAAAAAAACGTATGTATGCTCATTATTGATCCTTCCATTAACATGCCAGTTTTACTTTCTATGTTGTGCCTGTGACTCTGCTGTGTTCCTCATCCTGTTTTCCTTGTGCCTCCAGTAAGTTCTCTGTCCCTGCTTAATAAACATTGTCATGTTCATCCCACACTCCTGTCTGTGCCTGGGTCTGACTTCAAAAACCACAACCTTTGACAGGAGGTGATAATCCATTAAAGGCATTTTGGCCAAACTGATTTTAAGAATAATTGATTTTATTTATCATTTAGTAAAATTTCAACAAACATGATATTTATTGTAAAAGAATATAGTTAAATTTAAAACATTTTCAACATGAAGGGAAACAAGTGTTTCTCTTCTGCCTCATTTGAAATACTGCAGACACAAGTCAGGTTCATACATTCCTATTAATCCTAATCATTGAACAGTTCAGTCAGATTCAGTTATTTATTCAAATTGGATAAAAAGTTTTTCTATCTAAGGAAATCCAGCAGATTGCATCCAGTCAGTGACTTGCAGCATTCACTCCTCCTGGATGAGCATGTAGAGACAGTGGACAGTCACTGGCGTTGACTTTGCAGCAATCCCTCATACTGAGCATGCATGTAGCGACAGTGGAGAGAAAAAACTCCCTTTTAACAGGAAGAAACCTCCAGCAGAACCAGAACCAGACTCAGTGTGAGCGGCCATCTGCCACGACCGACTGGGGGTTTGAGAGAACAGAGCAGAGACACAAAAATAACAAAAAAGCACTGATTCAGGGCTACAAATAGGAAAGACATTCATAAAGGAGAAAACAATCTACTGCTTTCTTTAAGTTTTTTTTTTCAATTTACTACTTTATTAATTAGAAATGTCTTCATACAAAAAACACCCAGTATGTACTATATTGCCAGAAGTATTTGTCTGTCTACTTGTACAATTACATTAACTTTGATGGTCCCCTATTCTTAATCTAGAAGGTCCAGTTTGTTGATGGACCCACCGTTGCCAGCAATGGAAACTTTAACTTTTCTGTTAACGTCTTCCAAGGTTTAGGAGAGCGTTAGAGGAGAAAACCAGAATTACAGTCTCCACTCTAATTCATCCCGAAGGTGTTGAAGAAGGTTGAGGTCAGGACTCTGCAGGCCAGTCAAGTTTCTCCACATCTGCAGCCATGGAGGTGATTGGACCACCAGAACTCATTGATTTGGTGCTGGGACCCAATACTTTTGGCAAAATAGAATTTCAAAAATTCAGTCAATTACATTCATTCCTTAATATTTTTTCCTGCTGCTGTTCCCCAAACATACTGCAGCATTGATCCTATTCATTCGCCCTCTCTGCATTTCATCTCCTCTAGTTTCTGGACCTTCTTAATGTTTCCTGTTTCTTTCATCTTTTCAATGAAGAAGTCAAGGTGGACATAAGTGGATGCTGTGTCAGTTTTGAGGGCGATCTTCTCAAGATTGATAACATGTTGGAAGGATTCTTCCACCAATTGCAAATTATCATCTGTTAGTTGTTTCATTTCATTTTCAAGAGTTTCCAAAAGGCCCAACTTTTGTTTCCTTTCTGAGTCTTTATTATCACCTACATCCTTTATGTTTCTCAGACTTTTCTGAACTCTCTTTGTCTTGCTCACATATCTCCACTTTCCTTTCACATGAGCAGATACAGGACACTTCAAAGAACAAATGGTGCAGCGGCCATCTTTCATCACCTCACAGTCTTTAAGGCTTGTAGAACTTGTGCATCCAGAATTGTGACAGTTCTCCTCACAGACGGTACAGCAGACTGCTCCTTTAAATAAAGTCATCAACAGCAAATCTCCTTCAATGTATTCTTTGTCTTTGTAGGCTTCATTAACATCTACAGTGGGCTTCTCTTTGGTCTTCATGTCATCTTCATGGTTCTTCAGAGCTTCTTGGATCTGTTTAATTTCTGCCTGTTTCAGCTCAGACAACTGGATCCTATCCTGCAGGTTCTGGATGCAAGATGCCAGTCGGATCCGTTCATTGAGAACATCCAAAGTCATTTCTAGTTTTTGAGGTGCAGTTTTTCCCAGGAAGGCAGTAAAGCCACTCAGTCCTCTCCTTGCTATTCTATCAGCATTTTCCAGGTATTCTGGTTCGTCTGTTCGCTCATCTTGTTGACAGTTATTAAACAGGAAGTAAACAGGTTGTTCCTTCTCATCTTTGGCACATCTAATATCTGCAGCTTCGAGAGCCTGAAGCAGGTCCTTCGGCCTTCTTCCACTGGAGTGAGTGACCAGGGCTACAATGTTTTTCTCTATGTCTTTTCCAAACAGAGACATCACTGAATCGAAGATGTACTTCAGTCGGTCACTCAGACGATTCACGCTTGACTTCAGCACCAGACCCACTGCATCAAGTTCATGAATGCCATTTTCAGATCGAAACAACTCGAACAATCTTTCAATGACGATGACATCATGTTCAATCCCTCTGGTGTCTCCATAGCCAGGAGTATCGATGATGGTCAGAGAGAAGGGCAGAGTTTTACCTTCAAAACCAAAGATCTCGTACACCATCACATCTGAGGTCTGACTTTCTGTCTGATTTCTGTTCTCGTCTTCTACAATCTGAAACCAGACTTCATCCTCAAACTTCACTCCCATGGCGTGGTTGACCAGAGCGTTGATCAGAGTAGACTTCCCTGCTCCTGTTTCACCAACAAGCAAGATGCTTTTATTTGGCTTGTTCAGCTTTTTTGTACCGACAGTCAGTCGGGTCAAGGTCCCAAAGTTCTCCTTCTTTGTTCTGAGCTGGTAGACCGCAGGAGATCCGGAACGAACTAGAAGACTGATGGAAGTTATATATTCCAAAGAGGTTGTGTTGGACCTGTAAAAATGGAGAGAGTTTTTCCTTTATAAATGAACACTGTCTAGTTCTTGAAGGGATGCAAAAACACAACAATAAAAACAATTTGAACAGAGACATGACCCTTTTATCTGAGCCATAGAAACTCATAGAGTTCCTTACGGGTTTGCATCAGTAAGATGGTTTGTGTGTGCCGTCTCATCACAGAAATTAGAATTGCAAATTAGAAAAGCCTCTTCAGTAGCTATGTTGATTTTATTTTATTTTAGTTGTTCCTGTTATGTCGCATTTTATTGTTGCTACTTTTACTTGGATTTTATTTCTATGATTTGTTTTTTTTAATCTCATGTTTTTTTTATGTATTTTAGTGATTCTTGTAGTTCAGCACTTTGTTCAGTATCTGCTGTTTTAAAAGTGCTTTATAAATGAAGATGGCTTGTCTTGTGTCTCCTTTTCATCTTTCTGTCTGTCTGTCTGTCTTCTCTGTATGTGAATGTTATTTAAATCTAAATGTTGTGCTTCTTTAGCTTATGTGCTTGCAGTTTTTTCTTTATTTACTTACAATTGAGCCAAGTTTTTTTATATTTCAACAACCGTTTGAACAAGTAGTTCTGAGGTAATTTCAGCTGTTCAGCAGTTTTCCTATTCAAGCAGATCAGGAGACAGTTTTTCTTTTCTAATATTTCTGCCAATTCGTCACACTTCAGCAAGTTTTCTGGAGTTTATTTTAGCTTCTTTCTCACAATTTTCAGCTGAAGAATTCACCTCACAGCATTCACACTGCATTTTTGCAGGACATGCAAATTTTTCCAGTTTAATACAGCATTAAATTTTACAGGTAAGGAGGTGGTCAGGTGTTGAAGTTGTGTTGTTTGAATACTAAAACAGCAGACGTCAGCGAGGAGCAACTTGTTCAATAAAACCTGGCTGAAATGGAAAGACTTTAAAAAATTGTAATTATTTGTTTATTTACCTCATGTCATATCATTACCACAACATTTACTGAGGTTATTACTCAGGGTGATGCTTCTAGAGCTCCCCATATACCCAGATAGCCCCCTGTCCAGACACCTGAAGGGACTCAAGGAAGGCTGGGTAATGTAAACTGGTGTTGGCTGCATAAGAGCTGACTATGATGACCCACAGGCATTTTGGTTTTTACTTGCATTTGTATTTTGATTATTTTAGATTGTTTATAATTGTCATTAAGGTCTCTCCGTATCGAATCAGTCCTTTGTGTTGAGATTTTTACTTCTTGTGTTATTTTATCAGTGTATTTTAGTTTCGACTCTTCTTTTAGGGTTACTCTCTTCCATTTTGGTTTGTAGATCCTTTAGTGTTTTTGTTCAGCTTCTTCTGTTTTCAATCTGTGTTTCATTGCTACCCTCCTTCAGTTCCCAGCTCAGTACTCTCAGAGAGCCGGCGTGCTCGTGAAGCTCCAAGGGCTCCGTGCACCCTTGCCTTCAATTTACCTGGCAAATGTGCTTTGCCTGGCCAACAAGATGGACAAACTGCTTCTCCTCACCTGTAAAAACTCAGACCTCCGCGGTTCTGCCGCCCTCTGCTTTACCTAAACCTGGCTGAGTGAGAACACCCCGGACTGCGCACGTCTGATACCGGGGTTTCAGCTGTTAAGAGCGGACTGCGACATGGACTTATCGGGAAAGGAGGCGAAATCTGCTTTTATATAAACGAAGGTTGGTACACAGATATCAAAGTGTTGAAGAAGACATGGAGTCCTGACCTGGAGTTATTCCTCATTAACTGTAAATCGTTTTATTCACCAGGGGATTTCTCCTCGTCTGTACTGGTTGGTTCTTACATACCACCTCAAGGCTCCACTTCAGGTGCTGAAAAACAACTGGCTGAGCTGATAACAGACGTGGACAAAAAACATCCAGACTCTTTCATCATTGTTCTTGGGGATTTTAACAGTACAAACCTCCAATGAACATCCCAAATACAGACAGCATATGAAGTGTCCCACCAGAGATAAAAACACCCTGGACCACAGCTACACAACTTTAAAGGATGCATATCATGATGTCACCAGGAATGCTTTGGGACGTTCTGACCACTCTCTGGTCCATCTCATCCCAACCTACAGGCAAAAATTAAAAGCTTCCAAACCTGTGGTTCAGATGGTTAAGAAGTGGACTGATGAGTCCAAGCAGATGTTACAGGCCTGCTTTGACTGCACAGATTGGACTGTTTTTAAAACTTCAGCCACTGAATTAAACCAGCTAACTGAGGTGGTGACATCATACATCAGTTTCTATGAGGACATGTGTGTGCAGACCAAGACCTTCTGCCCAAACAATAACAATAAACCTTGGTCCAATTCTCATCTGAGGCAGCTGTGCAGGGATAAGGAAGAGGCTCACAGCAGTGGGGACAGGGCCCTGTATAAGCAGGCCAGGAACAAATTGACCAAGGACATCAAAGCAGCCAAGGGAAGCTTCGGTGAGAGGCTTAAAAAAAGCTTCTCAGACAAGGACACTTCTGCTGTATAGAATAGTTTGAGAAACCTGACTGCCTACAGGAGACCTTCCCCCAACCCTGAGCAGAATCCACGCCTAGCAAAGCAACTGAATGATTTCTACGGCAGGTCTGAAAAACAACAGTTCACACCTCAACCCAACTCCTCCACATCCCATTCAGACACAAATTCTTGTCATACACCAACCACCCCCCTACCTTCAGACCCCCTGCCTGCATTTAAGATTTCAGAGGAAGATGTAAATCAGATCTTTCAGCACCTGAAAACAATGAAGGCCTCAGGACCTAACCTCTCCCAATCATGTCTGAGAACCTGTGCCGACCAATTAGCAACCATCTTCACTGAGATCTTCAACAAGTCTCTGGAGCTGTTTGAGTATCCCTCCAGCTTCAAATGCTCCACCATCATCCCAGTACCCAGGAAACCCACCATCACAGGATTAAATGACTACGGGCCTGTTGCCCTGACGTCTGTGGTCATGAAATCCTTTGAACGACTGGCGTTGAAGCACCTGAAGCATCACAGGCCCCCTGCTGGACCCCCTGCACTTTGCCTACCGGGTGAGCAAATGGAGCGGAAGAATTGATCAACTAATACAGTGATCAGTTTACCGTTCGGATGGGGGTCGGCAGATGTTCATTCTGCAACACCTCGACCACCCAGGAATGTATGCCAGGATCTTGTTTGACTTCAGTTCAGACTGCAACACCATCAACCCAGACATCCTCCACCAGAAGTTCATCCAGCTCAAAGTCCCAGCCTCCACCTGTCAGTGGATAACCAGCTTCTGAAGGACCAGCAGCAGCTGGTGAGGCTGGGAAGCATCTTCTCCCGCACAAGAACCATCAGCACCGGCGCCCCCTAGGGGTGTGATCGCTCCCCACTCCTCTTCTCCCTCTACACAAATGACTGCACCTCAGCGGACCCGCCTGACTAAATAAAGTCCATCTATGGGTAATCTAATCTCAGTACAAATCAGCGGCGCCAGATCCATTTTAGAGGTGGGGGGGTCGTGGGGATATTGCGTCGCCCATTCTCAATTTTGTCACACTATAATGTTGGTGGTACTTAAGGGGCGTTTTTAGGGTCTTGATATATTGGGGGCTTTAGTCCAGAACCCTCCTTCCTCCTGTTCCCTCTTTAAAAGTTTCCCTTTAGAGACTCTGTTTATGCATTTTGACCACTATGTTTATTCCTCCTGCTACCTGCTGAGTGGGGCTCTCCCCAGTCTCAGTATAAATGATGAGACTGGACAAACAGTTTATATTAACCAATTGTCTTTAATAAAAGAAAAAGTCAAATAGAAGTTCTCCTTTCATTAAAAATGGTTTCGTGCGTCCTGGTGTCTGGAGAGATTATGTGACAGCCGTTTCTGACTGGTGATGCATTCAAAAAACGAAACAATGACACTAACTGAGAGATCCATCACAGCCTCTCAGCACAATCGGGTCCAGCCCACTTGAATATCTGTTGGGACCAGATCACGGCCCTGACCGGCCGTGAACATCAATGGCCCCCCCCTATTCCGGCACCACTGGGACAAATACAGCTGCTCTGTGACGGCCTCAGAGGTTGCTAGATCACGGGTCTGCGACCTGCAGCTCCAGAACCACAAGTGGCTCTGTGGCTCACTTAACATGAAACAACAAACGATGAAATATTGCAGCTTTTTTTTTGTTTCATACTTTTGTTCTGTGCCCCCATGTAAAAAACACTGCCCCACCCTGGCCCCTCTGGTAAATTTGGTCTAGAACTGCAACTGGTTCTTGGGGTGGACCTAAATGCAGACTGGCAGGCAGGAGCAGCACAGTGAGTTGAAAAGATTTAATAAGAAAAGCAAAAAACAGGCCTGGACATGAGCAAGTGAGGTATGAACTGAAACAGTATAATCCGTCAAGGAACAATGAAACATTGAGAGCTCATAGAGAGACTGAACAGGTGGAGGCAACTGAGAAAAATGAGGTGGCACAGGTGAGCAGAATCTACTGATTGCATGATGGCTGTGGCTGGCAGTGGTAAACAAGTAAACATGAATGAGCTGATCAGATTAGAATTGTCTAACCAAAGGGAAAAACTCTTACAGAAGTAACAGTAGATGTAAAATACACCATGAGTAGAAAACACTTCAAGCACATTGAGCAGAAGTGTGAAAAATGTAGTGCCTTGGTCTAAGTGCCTTGGTTTATGAGCTGAAACTATGACCTGATAAAAGTATTAACTCCCCCTCCCTCTAACTTATCTGTAAGACTGGAGGACACGGTGGAACCCTGGAGATGGGAACCAGCAAAGGAGCTTGAATCCATGATGGAGCCTTGGAGACTTGAGACCATGGTGGAACCATTGAAACCACTGAAACCCGGGAGAATGGCTGTGGAACCTTCTAAGAAATCCTGGAGGATGGCGGTGGAACTGCTGGAATCCTCTGAGAAACCCTGGAGAACGGAGGTGGAACCTAGAGGACCCTCGCCAGAGCTCTGGAGAGTGGTGTGGATGGCTGGGTCAGGAACAACAGGCATATCCACCTGGACACCCTTATGTGAGAACTCTTGGAGAACTCGGGCATAGGAATGTGAGGCAGATTGCCCTCAAACCGCTCAGAGATCTGGAACAGATACATAAGGCAGCTCTTACTCAACCCTCTTGAAGACCTTGAGAACAGGAATATGAGGAGCATCGTCCTTCACCTCCTCTAGGAACATGGAATGAAAAACAGGTGGTGCAGAAGGCAATGATGGCTAAGATGAAAATGGAGTCAGAGGTGTAGATGGCAATGATGATGGTGATGAGGCTGAGGGCTGCAGAGCAGGAGTTTCCAGAGCAAATAAAGCAGACCAGAGAGATGCTGCTACCCCTACTGTAATTAAATGAGAGCCACTGCTTCTGCTGAAGTACGGTTGCTATAACTGCTGCTGCTGATGAGGATGAAGAAGAGAACGTGGGATCCACTGCAGTGGCAGACAAGGAAAAGAACATGGAAACGGCTGCAGCAGCAGGCAAGGAGGAGGACATGGGATCAGACTAAGCAGCATTCTGAAGACATAGAGCATAAGAGGGAGCATTTTGTGCAGTAGCAGCTTTGGAGAATCTGTTAAGCCTCTCTTTTAACTGCTGCATATTAATCCCCAGTATGTAAATGGCAGTCTCAATGCTTGCTTGCCACTCTTGAGCAGGTGGGGGTAATGATGGCGAAGCAGGAGAGGAAAATGATGGTCACCTTCTCTGTTTCCTACTCAAGAAGATAAGCATAATTTAAACCATGTTAAGAGGTCCTAGTCAGACACGATTATTCGGTCAAGATGTGGGTCTTGAAGTGGACCCAAATGCAGACAGGCAGGCAGGAGCAGTTGGTTGAAAATATTTAATAAAAAAACTAAAACTTGCAGGGCAGGCATAGAGTATGGGCAAAAACACATGCCTGGACAAAAGCAGAATAATCCAGGTAGAAACAACGTAAAATGCAGATCCTCCAAGGAGACTGAACAGGTGCAGGCATGGACAGAAACTGAGGTGATATGGGTGCAGCGCTGGTGGAGTAGTCACCCAGATATGGAGGTCTTAGTCCTAGGGGTGGCTGTCCCGGGTTCGAGTCCCGGACCTGGCGACATTTGCGGCATGTCTTCTCCATTTTTCCGCCCCCATTTCCTGTCTAACTACTAACTACTAACTGTTAAAAAATACTGGAAAAATAAAGGCCACTAGTGCTGCAAAGAAAATCTTTAAAATAAGAAAATGAGGTGGCACAGGTGAGCAGAAGCTACTGATTGCATGATGGCTACAAGTAAACATAGATGAGTTGATCAGATATGTGAAAGTAATCTCTAAAACGCTTACAGAAGTATCAGAAGATAGGCTTAAAATACACTATGAGCAAAACCCAAACACATACATAATGTAGTTCATTCTTTAACACTGGACATGGAAAACAAAAAGGTTTACATGAGTGCAAACAGGAAATGTCGCTGGGATTTAACACCCAAAGAAGGAAGTCACATGATCTCATGAGGTGAGGTCTGGCATGTGTCCAGAAGAAATGGTCCTCCTAGCATCTAAAGCTGGTGCTAGCTCCCCTCTCAGTTAATTGTTGTTTTTTTACAGTGACAAGAAAATGTCTTTTCTTTTTAAAGACAATTAAATTGACAAGTAATCAAGTAATATCTTAAGTCTCCTCCCTTGTTATTGAGAGTAGTTTCACTTTCACATAGATTATCTCTTTGACACATCTTTTAAACCACTCGTCAGCTTACAAGCGTGACAAGATGCATCAGATTAATCAGCTGGGAGCACTGGTTTCTGTGGCAACATGCTTCACAATCTTGAGATCATGTGACTACATTCTTTGTGAGTTAAACGTCAGAGACATTTCATTCATTACAGCTGATGATGGCACCTTTCGTTGAGATCCTTATTATAGGCTTGGTATTATAGTTCATAATATTTACACAATTTATGTCTAAATGAAAACATGCAAAGTCTAATTCAACTTACTTGAACTGCAGCACTGCTTTGGCTCCTTCGTTTAACTGTTGAAATGTGCTTTTTATCTCCTCCAGTTTCTGGACTTTCTCTTGGTCATGTTTTTCCTTCATCTTTTCAATCAGGAAATCCAAAGAGACATATGTGGAGACCGAATATACGTTAAGGACACACTGTTCCAGTTTGACAGCCTGTTGGTAGGCATCCTCTGTCAACTGTAACTTCTCTTGGGTAAGGGTTTCCATTTCTTTTTCTAGGATTTCTAGTATTGTTACGTTTTTCTTTATATCAGAATTATTACTCTTATACCTCTGTTTATTTTCTTCTTGTGTTCTCTTAACTTCTCTTGTCTTCGTGACATACCTCCAGTTGTCTTTAACATGAGATGATGTATGACATTTCTTGACACAAACAGTGCATCGGCCATACTTCATGACTTCACAGTGTTGTGGATCCAAAGCCATTGTGCAACCAGGGTAATGACAGTTCTCCTCACAGACAGTACAGCACACGGCAGATTTTAAAAACGATGTCTCACTGTCAATAGGTTCCCTAACTTTGTAAACTTCATTTACGTTTACAGGGAACTTTTCATCTTTCTCGGTGTCTTTCTTGTTTTTCTTTAATGCTTCTTCAATCTGTGTTATTTCTTTCATTTTCAGTTCATTCAGTTGGATTTTCTCTTGGAGGTTTTGTATGTATGCTGACAGTCTGATGCGTGAGTTCCACCCAAACATTGCTTGTAGCTGTTGAGGAGAAGTCTTTTCAAGAAAAGATGCAAATTGACTCATTCCACTCTCTGTCACTCTCCATGCCTCTTTTAGATCTGCTCCAGTTTCTTCTGTAAGGGGCGCATTCTGACAGTTATTGAACATAAAGTGAAGAGCTTGATTCTTCTTGTTTTTTACAAATCTAGATCTTCCACATTCAAGTGCCTGAAGAGCAATTTCAGTTTTTGTTCCATCTGAATGGGTTATGAGCGCCACAGTGTTTTTCTCCATGTCTTTTCCAAAAAGAGACATCACTGAATCAAAGACGTATGACAGTCGCTCACTGATTTTAGTGTCTGTTGCTTTAATTACCACACCAACTGCATGAATTTTTTGAACTCCATCCTCTGAGCGAAACAAGTCAAACAATCTCTGACTGATGATAACATCACGTTCAATCCCTCTGGTGTCGCCAACACCAGGCGTGTCGATGACGGTCAGAGAGTACGGCAGAGTTTTACACTCAGAACCAAAGATCTCGTAAACGATCACATCTGATGTTGGACCTTGTTCTCCCTCCTCTACGATCTGATACCAGACCTTATCCTGCCACTTTACTCCCATGCTGTAGTTGAACAGAGCGTTGACCAGAGTAGTTTTTCCTGCTCCTGTTTCTCCAACAAGTAAGATGGTTTTATTTGGTTTGTTCAGTTGCTTTTTACCAACAGAGACTCTGGTCAGAGTCCCAAACATCTCCTTGTTGGTTTTCTGATGGCAGACAGCAGGACATCCTGAGTCTTTCAGAACACTGTGGAAAATAATGCATTACAAATTGAAATTAGTTAATGCCCATGTAGAAAGTGATAGATCTCTTTTTGACATGTTTGAACATTATATGTACATTCACTATACCCACACTTAATTATTCAATTTCTCAGAGTAGTTTCCTAAATGAAAAGACAAATAATTCCGTTCACTTTAGTGAATTCATCGGCAAAGTTTCATCATTTTTCTTTTCATTTCAGTTGTATTGTAGTGCTGTCTTGGCTCAAATTAATACAGTATTATTATTTATAATAATATTATTATCATTTTGTCAAAACCTAGATTTTTTTCCTCCTTTCAATCCACAGAGTGCAACAACTAAAGACTTTAGTGGGCAGGAGGTTTTTAATAACTGAACAAAAAAGCGCAATGTGCATTAATATAAGATCTATATTACAGTCAATTGCAAAATTACAAAAATAGAACTAAAAATAATAAAACAAAACATATAAATATAGTGCAAGATAACTAAAGGAAGCTGCTATAAATATACACTGCCCCATTACAACCCGTTTACATTTTACACCTTCAATCTGTGACTTACATCTGTTCTTTATAATTTACAATGATCTTAAAGGTCCCAATACAAAGAAGGGAGCTCAAAGTGAACCCAAGCCGGTTACTCCTGTCTGAAAGGCTGAAATGGCCATAGATGTTACGGTAAGATCGGACTATGTAACATCTGTGACACGGTGAGAAAGACTTGTAATCTTGCTGGTTTGACTTGTACAATAAATGTCAGACTGAGTTGGTTGTTGTGTGTTTATTTAAAAACTTTGAAAGGGGTAATTATCCAACTACATGAATAATATCCAATGTCCCATGAGGCTTTAAAGTCTGAAGTACAATATGTAAAGGAAGTGTTAGTGATCTGAATCTATAAGAAGCCAATAATTTCACATTTATTACAGTTCCAGTGATTATGAAATAATCCTAAAACTCAAAATTACTCACGCAGTGTCCATGATTATGTCTGCTACCAAAATCAGTGAAGATCAGTCCCAGGATATGGCACTGGAATAAAAGTGCAAGAAAACAAAAATCACAGATTATTTACAGATGGAAAATTGAAAATGGGCGATAAAGTCAGAGTGAACCGTCTAAAATCATTTAGATCTTGGGTTTTCCTTACAGTTTTGTAATTTCATTAAAACAAACCTTTAGATGTCTGGTTCAGTGGCCCTTTTCTCCTAAATATACAGGTCCTTCTCAAAAAATTAGCATATTGTGATAAAGTTCATTATTTTCCATAATGTAATGATGAAAATTTAACATTCATATATTTTAGATTCATTGCACACTAACTGAAATATTTCAGGTCTTTTATTGTCTTAATACGGATGATTTTGGCATACAGCTCATGAAAACCCAAAATTCCTATCTCACAAAATTAGCATATCATTAAAAGGGTCTCTAAACGAGCTATGAACCTAATCATCTGAATCAACGAGTTAACTCTAAACACCTGCAAAAGATTCCTGAGGCCTTTAAAACTCCCAGCCTGGTTCATCACTCAAAACCCCAATCATGGGTAAGACTGCCGACCTGACTGCTGTCCAGAAGGACACTATTGACACCCTCAAGCAAGAGGGTAAGACACAGAAAGACATTTCTGAACGAATAGTCTGTTCCCAGAGTGCTGTATCAAGGCACCTCAGTGGGAAGTCTGTGGGAAGGAAAAAGTGTGGCAGAAAACGCTGCACAACGAGAAGAGGTGACCGGACCCTGAGGAAGATTGTGGAGAAGGGCCGATTCCAGACCTTGGGGGACCTGCGGAAGCAGTGGACTGAGTCTGGAGTAGAAACATCCAGAGCCACCGTGCACAGGCGTGTGCAGGAAATGGGCTACAGGTGCCGCATTCCCCAGGTCAAGCCACTTTTGAACCAGAAACAGCGGCAGAAGCGCCTGACCTGGGCTACAGAGAAGCAGCACTGGACTGTTGCTCAGTGGTCCAAAGTACTTTTTTCAGATGAAAGCAAATTCTGCATGTCATTTGGAAATCAAGGTGCCAGAGTCTGGAGGAAGACTGGGGAGAAGGAAATGCCAAAATGCCAGAAGTCCAGTGTCAAGTACCCACAGTCAGTGATGGTCTGGGGTGCCGTGTCAGCTGCTGGTGTTGGTCCACTGTGTTTTATCAAGGGCAGGGTCAATGCAGCTAGCTATCAGGAGATTTTGGAGCACTTCATGCTTCCATCTGCTGAAAAGCTTTATGGAGATGAAGATTTCATTTTTCAGCACGACCTGGCACCTGCTCACAGTGCCAAAACCACTGGTAAATGGTTTACTGACCATGGTATCACTGTGCTCAATTGGCCTGCCAACTCTCCTGACCTGAACCCCATAGAGAATCTGTGGGATATTGTGAAGAGAACGTTGAGAGACTCAAGACCCAACACTCTGGATGAGCTAAAGGCCGCTATCGAAGCATCCTGGGCCTCCATAAGACCTCAGCAGTGCCACAGGCTGATTGCCTCCATGCCACGCCGCATTGAAGCAGTCATTTCTGCAAAAGGATTCCCAACCAAGTATTGAGTGCATAACTGTACATGATTATTTGAAGGTTGACGTTTTTTGTATTAAAAACACTTTTCTTTTAATGGTTGGATGAAATATGCTAATTTTGTGAGATAGGAATTTTGGGTTTTCATGAGCTGTATGCCAAAATGATCCGTATTAAGACAATAAAAGACCTGAAATATTTCAGTTAGTGTGCAATGAATCTAAAATATATGAATGTTAAATTTTCATCGTTACATTATGGAAAATAATGAACTTTATCACAATATGCTAATATTTTGAGATGGACCTGTAATGGCCAGGGTGTTACTTTGTGGCCACCATCAAAATAAGCTGTAGACAGAAGAATCTTTTTTATTAACTCTAACTTGTGATTAAAAAATATTAATTTAAAGTTTAAAGAAAAAATCAAATCTAGAACAAAAACTCATCAGAGATATGAAACAGTGTAGCTAGAAGTAAAAATGTATTATTCCCTACCCTCTTTTGGTCATATCACCATCCTTAATTACTTACCTCCAAAATAAAACATGAAAACTACCATGCCAGATTTATAATGTCTGTATTACAGAAGATGTATAATAATAACAACTAAAGTTTGAAATAAAAATGACATGCAGCAAACATCACTGCATCCCATCCTCAGCTACATACTGTGTCTTTTTATATCGTTTCTTTAAATTCATTTAAATTTGGTCTTTATTACAAGCCATCACCTACCAGGAGAGTCACAGTCCAGTCCTCGAGGGCCGGTGTCCTGTAACATTTAGATGTGTTCCTGGTCCTACACACCTGAATCAAATGGCCTAATTACAACCCGAGTATCCAGTCAAATTCCCAAGAGTCCTGCTAATGTTTGTTAATTGTTTGATTCAGGCGTGTTGAAGCAGAGTCTCATCTAAAAGATGCAGGACTCCGGCCCTTGAGGACTGAAATTTGACACCAGTGACCTAAACTATTCCATTTATTCATCTCACCAAAACACCTTTTTGTCGTACAAACACATAGTTTTGTTTAATTCAGTTTGCTTCTTAAATTATAACCCCATCTCTGTCACTGAACATTTTTAAATATGTCTGGAAGTAAATCGTTTCTTCCCCTGAACATTATGGTTGTGATGACTGGTGTGGTGGTGGACCTCAGAAGGCAGACAGCAGGCAGAGCTGTGGTGAGTAGGGTTATTTTTTAATAAGCCAAACTCACTTCAGCAGGTGGTGGCAGGCAGGCAGGAAACACATGTAAACAGACAAGGACAGGTTTGGCAGGACAGACTCGGCATGATCAGATAAACCATGAAACTGTGATGAGTTAATGTCTCCGCGAGGAACAAATAGAACAGCAGAGTATTTATGGAGCATGGTGCAGGTGAAACGAAGGGACTGATTGCTAATCAAACCTAAGAAACATAGCCACAACAGAACATAATCCAGACGTGCCATTAGTCAGGAGACTGGTGTTCATCTTTATGATGAAAAGTATAGTGGCTTGCAGTGGTAAAAAAGAGCCAGCTCGCTTCCATGCCACAAATTAACATGAGACAGTGTACACATAGCACTGAAAGGCATGTTTGCTTTGTAGGAAAGTGCATTCTTTGAGATTTTGTGTGGGGTTTTTGTGGCAGAGACAGGAACAATTTATTAGGGTAGATACATTGAGACTGGTTTTATTGGCACAGAAACTGTTGCCTCATTGTTTGCCCTGCATGGCACAGGACTGTAAATCATAGCAGGTTTTTGTTTCCTCTTCCGTTCACAACCAGATTTAATTCTGGTATTTGTTTGTGATAGAAACTGTGGAATTTCACAAAGATTAACTTAATAATCTAAATTCATTTATTCTTTTCTCTCACGCATTTTGCAAATAGAACTTTGAACTGGCTATCTTACCTTTTTTAATGATTATTAATGTTGTTATTTAAATTCTGAACATTTTGTGCTTTGGAATGTGGTTTAAACAGTTATTGGTAGAACAAAAAGCATTTTTTAAAGATTTTGTGGCACCAGTGACCTTTGACAGCAACCAGACAGCAAATGGGCAGAGATTGAAGGTGGGAAGACTTGCCCCAAAGGTTTCAAGGTCAGGAATCCAACCCAGAACGGCTACATCAAGGACTATAATCTCTGTTTATGGGGCGACACCCCGAACAACCGCATTTTAAAACATATTCTTAAACACACTTAAACTTGATCAAACTGATACTTATCTGAAAACAAAGTCTGTTTGAATTGTACGATGACAGATGCTGCAAAGGCATGACTAATGCCTTTTTCTTTGTTTCAGTGAATTAATATTTATGTTAATGTAGGAAATAACAAAAAAAAAACAGTTCTGAGTGGAAAAACTGCCAGAGTACGTTGTTGCAGGATCTAAAATGATACACCTTATAAGTTAAATCTGTCAAATTCTAGTCAGATAGTTTATGAATCTAAAGTTTAGGGAGATTTTTCTTGTGATGCTGATATCTGTAGTGAGCTTACCTGTTAAGCAGATTTCTGCAGGCTGTTAGACTTAGTGAGGAAATGCAAAGATCAGTGTGTTCAGAAGCCTTTATACTCTGCAGAAGGAGGAGCCAAACAGGTCACATGACTTCACACAAACTGATACTTGTTCAAAAGAAGCTGTCAGTGTGAAAGAAAGTACTCCCATAATAAATTCTAGGCTTAATTAGGTTCTTAGTTGTTTAATTCTAATTTCTATTTTAATAAACAGTCAGCTAAAATGATCATGTTTGTGAGAAAGCTTGCTATAAGAAGTTCATTAAATGTTGAATATCATAACAAGATCTTGTAAATGTTTACACTTTAATTTATTTAGAACTTTTGCTGCTTTTTTGTCACAGTGCTTCAACAGTGAGGAGGGTTAGAGATGCTGAATCACATGTATTCACTGCTCTCTAGTGGTCATAATCAATGGAGGCGCTGCCAGGTTTTCAACACAAATTATTCTGACATTCTTCTAGGAAATGTTTAAACCATAATAATTATTTTCCATTAGTCTGTCGTTTACAGGCTAGATTAGAATTAGGTTGTTGTCAATCAATCCAAAGACTGACAGAGGAGACATCTCAAATAATTATATTCAAGTTTTATATATTTTTTATATTAAACTTTTCTGACCCTTAAGTATATTTACAAAGAAACATTTGTCTGTGTAGCAGATTGTAAAGACTGGACACTTCTGTGAATTGATGGTAACAGCTAAGAGAGTCTCAGATGATAATATTTACATACTTTACTCAATCATATTTTGAAGTGGTTCTAGTTTACTTTATATCTGAATCAGAAAATGTTTATTGTCCATCATTCTTGCACAAGCTTTGATATTTTATAACAGCCTTCAGTACTTTCACATATTCTACAGCACAAATAACAGCAATAAACAAGAATGACTAACAACACAATTAAATGCATATGTTAAGCACTCCATAGTCTGTTTTTGAAGGAGCTCTCCTTAATTATATTGTTTTTTCTAGAGTCAATTGGCTGGCCATTAAATAAGTAGAGTAGAGCCACTGCATCTCTGAATCAAAAGAATTCAGTTGAGCAGCATCAGGATGAGGATAAGCCTGGGAACGCTTTGGGACCCTCCAGAAAAAGCAAGAGTGTCACCAGGGGAGAAGGATGTCTGGATTTCCCTGCTGGATCTGGGACCCCATGACCAAATCTTAGACAAGTGGAAAAGAATAGTGGTTTGATGGAGGGAAGAAGGTCCAGATTAGACGGTTGTTTGGCTGGTCTGAGGCTTCTTCATCCTTTATTTTATTTTGGCTGGGACTCCCTGCTCCTCTTGTTTTTATTTGAATATCATTTTTATTAGACCTTAGTTCAACAGCTGGTGCTGGTCAGGATTTCATGTGTTATATGTCCTTTAGCCACTTCAATCTGTGGACTATGTTTCTAGGCTTGGTCCCTGTTGGGTTTGTGGCTCTAATGGTGGTTTGTTCTGCCTGGTGTGTTGGTTTTTAAAGTTATGATAAACACTTTTTCTATTATTGTGCCAACGTATTGCTTCTGTTTGCCTGGTTTGTAACAAGTTGCTGCAATTTATTTTTGATGATACACAGGTGTTCAGATCAGCAAATGAGAGGAAGAAACCAAGAGGTTTGTTCACATGAGCTTGAGTTGAGTGGCTCTTCTGAATTTGATAAGAACAAATGCATTTATTTTAACCGCCCTTCTCTGATGAAGACATTACTGAATATACGAGCAAGAAATACAACACAGGAACTGAAAAGGGAATGATTGAGTGTGGCAGGGGAGCTGGGTGTTGGAGAACATTTACAGTATGATGTGACCCGTGTTATTTTGTGTTTAGAATCACACCCGGGATAAATATTTGTATGGAGTTTTGGACCCAAGTACATTTCATAGAGTCTGGAGTTTAGCTTGACATGCTCTAATTCTCCCATATGGCTCACGGTCAGTTGAGTCAGAAGTTGGACAGGGAGTGTTTGTCCAAACGAAAAAACAAATGTAGGACTGTTCAGAGGAGACATGACTCTTTGTGACACTTTCCAAATCAGTCATATGTTGATGGTTACTAAAAGTTACATGGCATCTGCTGTCTAGATGCCTGATGGTGTCCAAACATATTTAGAGCCTCATGCGGAGTAAATAAAGTGAAAATAAAACCCCCCTCTGGTCAAATACGTCTGTGTCAGCATAGCGCTTTCTCTGGAGTATCTTCACATCAGCAGTTTGAAGGTTATCAACCCATCTTACATGACAGAAACTGGGATCATGGACGGGAGGTTTTTCAGCTCGGCTATTTGACGTCCTCATCCTCCCAGCTGGGGCAGCTTATAAAAAAGGAGAGTTTTTCCTCAATTTTTGGAGGCAACGTGCCAGGCTGACTGGAGTGAGTGATGGGTGGTCACTGCCATGTAACGATGCTTTACAGCTCCTGTCTAAATTTACATTCATTATGATGAAGAGAAGTTGATGGAGGTGTTATACAGTTTTTAAGGTATGAGTGCTGAAGAGAAAGATACTGTAGGACACTGCTGCAGTTTACTGTATTTTAATTGTCGTTAAATGGTTTGTGAGAAAAACTATGGCTAAGAAATACTGAGATAGTTGTGTTGAATATAAAATGAAAGAAGTACGGTTTATGGTTGTTGGAAGATTTGTACATAAATTATCATTGCTTAGTTTAAAAATGTTCTTTATGCTTATGATTTACCATTAAAAGACATTTGGGTGAATTGTGCCAAAAGGCCAGCTCCACCTGGCACATTGCCCACTAAAACCTTTGAGGAACAAATATAAAATATAAATATAATAATATACATATAAATATTCAGTTCATTCAGTCCAAATTTGCTGCAAGTAGTCAAGATGTTAATGGATAAAACATGAGGCTTCTCCTAGGTTTTCAAAAGGATTTTCAAGATGCTTTGCAATGTTCAATTAGTGAAACATTTTGGTGAGGCTCAAAAACTTGGAATTTTTTGTTCTTTGATCACAAATAAATCAAACATAGTAACAGTTGCAATAGTGGTTCCACTGGAAAAATCTTTGTTTATGTCTAATCTTTGTACCAAAAGATTGCATTTAGATTTTATAACTGTGGAACTAGTCTTGATTTATTACAGTTATGTAATTTCAGGCAAGAATTGCTTCTAAAACCCTAATGGCTTAACAGGTTAACCTCTTAAACAAAGTAAACAGATATAGTACAATAAGTTAAGATTAAAATCAAATCAAAATATTACTATACGAAACTCTTCTTTTTTTTTTTTAAATGATCAACATTTAAAAAACATAGATAAAAAGAGTACAAAATAAAATTATATCAGTCATAACATTTAAAAAATAAAATGAGGCAAAATGATCTAATTAATTTAAAAAAATGAGCAAACTTAAATAAAAAACATGTCAAACAAAATAAAAATCTTATTGAGTAAAATAAAAAATTCAAAGCAACAAAATAAAAGGAAACTAAAATAAAATAAATTAATACAAAATAAAAAATAGAAAGCATAATCAAATAAAATAGGGCAAACTAAACTGAAAGAAAATGAAACGGTCAGAGCCTGAGCAAGATGGCGGCCGTAGCGACGTCTCATTCAGGCTCCTCCTATCGTTGTGGTGTTGTCACGTGCCTGGTGTTGACCAATCAGGGCTGCCTGTGTTGAGGACGACAACAATCCGTTGAGCACCGGAATGCTAGCGGACCGTTGGCCCTAATGGATGAATTTAGTGGCCGTTATCGAGCATTTCGCTGTTTCCAGGCAGAATTTATTCCTCCAGAACTGTTCTGATGTTCTGACTCCTTCCAGAAGGGTTTCCTTCCTGAGCTTCTTACGTCCCACATTCTTCCCATTCCTTGCTGACATTCCCAGTCCCTTGATTCCCAGTCCTATCCTCTGAAGGTTACCGTGGAGGTTCTGTAATGTTAGGACCATGTTCAAGAATGTGTTTGGTTCGGGTTTTCTAGTGAGGACGGCTCATGTGGTTCTGACCTGGATCATCACGCTGATCTTGTTCCTGTATGATACAGGTGAGTGCCTCCCAGTTGATCCCGGTCAGGTGTTCAGGATCAGCTCCTGGAATCTTTGTGTGTCTCTGGCAGAGCTCAGGAAGCAGGAGGAAACGGGTCAGCTTCTGCAGCCGGTTCTGTTCGTCCTGTTGGTTCTGCTGTCGGTGCTGCTGTATTTCGCCGTGTCCCTCATGGATCCTGGATTCATCCTGTCTGAGGAAAATGACCTGCAGGTGAGCCAGGAGTACCGGTAGTCCAGGGGCGGTTCTAGGACCAGGTGGAGCTCAGCTGAACGTGAATCTGGGTCGGAACAATGGAGATTGAATCCAGTTATAAGGTCTTTTATTACAGGCCAATCTTCACAAACAGCTGGTCTAACAGGGACTTCATCTGGATCATTTACCCCTGAACCGTTCCTCTAGTTGGTTCCGCTGTCCTAAACCGGACTGATGCTGAGCAGATCCTCCTCTTCCTGCAGGAGCGTCAGTGATCTGCAGAAACCGCCCCCAGTAACAAGCCAGTTTCTAAATGATCGTGACCCTGGCTGCAGAGGAGAGAGCTTTTGTTTTCTGGTTGTGGAAATAAAAGATATGCTTTTCAGGAGTTAAACTAGAACCAATAATTCTGTCACAGCAGTTACACTTTATAACTGATGTAGAGTCACTTAATAAAAGATGTAACTATAAATGATTTTCACTGAAGCAGACCTCTGGTTTAAATACTCAGCAGAGGAGTTCTTCAGCTGGGGTCACAATCCAGTGTTCTACAGCCAGTTTATTATTTTACATCAGTTACACCCTGACACTAAAGGAAAATCCCTTCTAACTCAGAGGAAGTTTGTAATGATCTACATATCTTAGCGGTCATCACGCTCCAGCATCACCTTTCACAGGTCAAACCACAAAGTGTTTCACAATAAAAACAAGTCAAAAACCTAAGCAGTAAAAATATACGTAAAAAGAAAAGAAAAATAAACCATAAAATTAAGAATAAATTAAAACACAATACATATAAAAACTAATGACTGCACGGTGGCACAGTTGGTAGCACTGTTGCCTTGCAGCAAGAAGGTCCTGGGTTCCGCCGGGGGTCTTTCTGCATGGGGTTTGCATGTTCTCCCCGTGCATGCGTTGGTTCTCTCCGGGTACTCCAGCTTCCTCCCACAGTCCAAAAAAGTAGGTAGGTTAGGTAAATTGGTCTCTCTAAATAAATCTCTCTAAATTGCCCATAGGTGTGCATGGTTGTTTGTCCTGTATGTCTGTGTGCTGCCCTGCGATGGATTGGTGACCTGTCCAGGATGTATCCCGCCTCTCGCCCGTAGACTGCTGGAGATAGGCACCATCTCACCCCGTGACCCACTGTGGAATAAGCGGTATGGAAGATGAATGAATGAACATACAAAACCTAACACAATACAACTAGTTAAAAGCCAGTCTGAATAAATGTCTCCAACTGCTTCTTAAAAGAATCCACAGACTCAAGGCAACAAAAGATGGAGGCAACGCCTTCCACAGCCTGGGGGCCGCAACTATAAAGGATTTATCTCCTCTGGTTTTAAAAAAGGTTCGCTGGACCATTAACAGCCGTTGATTGAAAGATATCAGACTGCGAGAAGAACTGAGGGGCTCCAGAAGGTCAGAAATATAGGCTGGGGCTTGATCCCACAGAGATCTAAAAGTGGGGACTAAAATTTCAAAATGGATTCTAAGATGAACTGGTAACCAGTGTGAAGGAATTAAGACAGAAGTAATGTGCTGTCTCATTCGTGTGGTTATTAAAAGCCTTGCAGCAGCATTTTGAACCCACTGGAGACGGGCAAGATCCTTATTCAAGCATATAAAAAGGCTGTTATAATAATCGAGACGAGATGAAATAAAAGTATGAATAATCATCTCTCATTCGGCTTAGAAATATTAGAAATATTTCTTAGCTGAAAAAAACTGTTTCTGATTAATCCACAGGAATGTGGCTCCAAAGACATGGCAGAATCTAAAAGAACACCAGGGTTTCTGAGGTTAGGTTTAACAGAAGATGCCAAAGCACCAAGATGCTTCTTGATTTCAACTTTTCGGTTCTCAGGGACAATGATTAAAGTTTCTGTTTTGTCAGAGTTCACCTGCAAATAGTTGTCACTTAGCCTCTGTTTAATACTGCTAATACAGTTTATCAAGGAGGAAAACTTTGAATATTCGGTTGGCTTAAACGAACAATAGAGCTGAATATCATCAGCATAGAAATGATAGGACACATCCGAAAACTGCCTCATTATTTGTCCCAGAGGGGAAGTATACAAAGAGAAAGAATAGGTCCCAAGACTGAACCCCTGAGGTACCCCGTTTTATGAATGTATTTGAATGTAAGCGCTGTTTATCTGTGATATTTCACATCAGTGGCTGGGTTTAAATGTTGTTTGCTAAAAAAATTGATTCTTCCTGTTGTATAATTGAAAGTTAACAGAAACTATGAAGTGTAGCGAGTTTAAACAGGGAGAAGAAACAAATACTGGGAAAGTTAAACCAGTAAGAAATATTCAGCAACCTCCAATCATAAAACTCCTCCCATTGTTTTGTGTCAGAACCAAAGGACCACCTTTCTACCAGAGTCATTTTCTGGGGCACCATGATACTGTCTTACTTCTGGTTCCTGTTGTAGAGTTGAGGAATGGACCCAGAAAATTAAAGAAAAGGTTCCTGCCGTGGAAAGGCAGCTTCCACATCTAATCAGTAATCTCACTAGATAAAACCAGTATGTCAAACCAGTCCTATGTGATAGCATTGGTTAATAGTGAATAATCCCAGATGTGTCATAGATAATCTAATCAGAGTGTTCAGTCATAATCTGTCTAAAGTCATTAAAGGAACAGTAACCCTGCATGTAAAATATAACATTGTGTCTGTTTCTGGCCGTTGATGCTCTGCTGAATGTGGTGGTGGTGGTATCATGGTTTGGGCTTTGCAGACAGGTTTTTCTCCTGTGTTTCCAGTTCACTCTGGGAGTAACTGAGGAGCAGAAGGATATGATCCCACCCAGCACCAAATCCCTGCGTCAGCGCCGCTGTGGTCACTGTCTGCTGCAGGTAGAGTAACCTCAGGTTCTAATACTTAGTTTAAACTGTCAGGGGAAGGACAAAAATGGAGGGAGGAATTCAAACTAGCTGAACCACATGGACCTGTCTGCTTTCAGCACCAGAACCACCACAGTAGAACTTAGAATAGTGCCTTATTTTAGTCAGATGTAGACTGTTCAGCTTTCATCTGATTGTATCTTTGCTCAAGGTTCCCACTTTTGTTTTTCTCGCTCTGAGAAAACTCGGGTTCTGCTCCAGGCTTGGTTCTGTCCAGCAGGTCTCTCTGAGATAGGCAGGGGATCGGCTCTGGCACACACACAGGACAAACATAACCAGATCCTGCTGGAACTTTACACAAACAAAGGCAGCATACGATCCAAACGAAGACAACTGGATCTGAGGGGGTCAGACAGAACCTTGTTGATGGTGCAGTCTGACTGTCCAAACTCTGCTCAGCTACTCGCTTGCATGTGCTTCCAGGGAAGGAGATGTTGCAAAGGACTGGCCCACCAATCAAGTGGACTTCTTCTTTAGACGGAGACATCTACAGTGTTTCGATCTGAACATGAAACTATCTCCAAACCCAGAGTTGAACTCTTTAGAAATTGAGGAATAATTTTTGTTAAAGTAGCTAAATCTGATGATGTCAGAGAAATGTTGACATTCGGACAAAACCTTTTGGTTTTTGCATAATAGCTGCAAACATTTCTGATCTTTGGAACCTTTGGACACCACCATGTGGAATAAGAGCACATTTTTACGGGACCTGGAGAAAAGCAGTTCTAGTAGTTGAAAGGTCAGATCTGAGGAGTTTGTGTGGCCTACAGATTTATTTGTGTCGGCTAAATCCTCAATCCTTCCTGTTCTTGCCCTTCAGTTACATCATCATCATCATCTGTAACCTTACTCTAGCAGCTGCAGCCAGGAGACATCCTACACCTTCACACTACGTCCTGGTGTGATGGATGACAGCAGATCCTCAGCTCACTCTGAGTTAATGATAGGACTCCTGCTGACCAGTCTGACTCTAGAACTTCACTGTTCAAGCCTCTGATTGGCTTCTTGTCAGAGATCCAGTACTGGATCAGTTCTGACCAAGACACATAGATCTGTTCTAGATGACATAGAAGAACCTTCATCCATCAGTCTTTTCAGGCAACATTTCAGCAGGTAGCAACATACAAACACATAGAGATCTTTGACTATTCCCATCTAGATGATTCGGGTTCTTCTCTGATGTTCTCTTCAGGTTTTCTGCAGGATTCAGGTCTGGCCATGGAATAAGGTGGATCTTGTATTTGTTGAACCATTTCTGTGCAGATGTAGCCAGATGTTCTGGAATATTATCCTGCTTAAAACACACCAGTCCATTTTCAGTTTTATCAGGTTCATTTTGCAAATGTCCTTTGAGGAGCTCATGATGCTATGCACTCCAGGTCCACAGGTCCAAAGCATCACACATCCTCCTCTGTACTCAACAGTGAGTATGACGTACTTTTTCACATAGTCATCCTGAAACTGAAAAGCTTCGTCTGACCAAAGCTCCCAGGTCCAGTAAAGTCCACTACTTTACGTTTGTGAAGGTAGGACAGAAAAGGCTTTTTCCTGGCATGCCTTTCAGTCAGCTGACCTGTATATAGAGTCTGTTGGTTGCTATGGAGACCTGTTGACCCCATGCTGCTCTTTGCTGCAGGTATCTAACGGTGAGATGTTTTAGTTCCCTACCTCTTCACTGAGTGGTTGAAGATAAGCTCTGGTCCTCGTTAAGCCTGTTAGTCTCAGCTCCAGCTGGTTTGAACATCCTAACCGTTGTCCTGACTGAAGGTCTGGAAAGGTTTAGGACAGGAGCCTGTTTTTCTCCTAAGATCAACCAAATCATGGCATGTTCTCCTGTCCTTCCTAGTTTGAGGAGTAGCTCAAAGAACAGGAAGTCTTGGATTATTAATTAGAAGTTCATGGAAATTCTGATCAACCTACTTTTGCAGTAATTATTACAGGAGTCAATAATTGTGCCACCAGTAAATTTGTTCAAATGTTTTCTTAATGTAGGATTTTTCCCACTGAATAAATGTTCTCAGAGTGAGTTTATGCTGCTGCTGCTGCAGATGTTGTTTGAGTCACAATGATTGTTTCCAACCAGATCTGCTGCAGAACTTTTCATTAAACTTAAAGGACCAGTTTGGATTAGATTAGAGTGAGGTTCTGCACACCTGCAGTGGATAGTTCTTAGATTGGCCTCAGTTTGATGAGTACAGATTATTTCTATTCAGAGAGGAGGACGAGGATGATGAGGAGGAAGAGGAGAAGATCATCCTGTACCTTGGAGCCTTCACTGGGCTCCAGATTCACTGTTAGTAAAACCAGCATGAAATGCATCAGGTATGTTCTCTGTTTGGAGCAGCAGCCAATGAGGTCGAAGCACTGCCAGACGTGTCAGCACTGCGTCCGTCGCTATGACCACCACTGCCCCTGGATCGAGAACTGTGTGGGCGAGAGGAACCACCGCTGGTTCGTCCTGTACCTGGGCGTGCAGCTGCTGGTGTTGCTATGGGGGCTGCACATCACCTGGTGAGTACACACCTATGTGAGGTCACAGGTCATAGGGTCAGAGCCTGACGGCTGCGCTGTCTCCTCAGGACGGGTTTCAGCTACGCCCCCTCCTGGTCGCTGTGGCTGCGCTCCAACGGCGTGCTGCTGACGGTCTGCACGCTGCTGGCTCTGCTGGCGCTCATCGTGCTGCTGCTGCTCGGCTCCCACCTCTACCTGATCTCCATGAACATCACTACCTGGGAGTTCATGTCGCGCCACCGCATCTCCTACCTCAAACACTGCGGTGCTGACGAGAACCCGTTCGACCGTGGAGCGGCGCCCAACCTGTGGGGCTTCTTCTGTGAGTGGGGCAGCGTGGTGTGGGAGCAGGTGTACTTCAGGGAGGGCAATGACCCAGTTTAGTTTCTGTCCTGCTCATAGTCACAGATCACCAGCACTGGTTAACTGGTTGAAGCTCGGATCCTTTCACTGGAATACAGCTCGGTTCCTCTACTCTGCCATCGGTCCGACAGGCATGTTGGGAAAACTCCAGCATCTGATGCAGAAACTGAAATCATGTCTTTTTGAAGTTCTTTCTAAGGTCCGAGTGTTCATCATGTTGGACCAGATCAAAGCTCAGAACTCTGCTTGGTCTCATACTGAGTAATAATGGTACTGATCCGCTTCACTCTCAGTTTAACAAACTGACTGCAGACAGATTTATCATTGTTACAGTTCCTCTGTACTTTAAAGATGTTCTCCTCAGCTTCTACAAGGCTGGATGATCTTTCACCTTTACCCATGATAGGCTGGATGTCAGAATGTTGGTGAGGAGTATTCAGAGATGCTTCTGATGGTTCTGTTTACATTTGGATCATATTTAGATCAGTTTAGGTTCAATAAATCTCTCTAATGAACCCAGGACCCAGCATCAGCACTTGTTGGCCTTGGTTCTCAGCCCTGGTCCTTGGGAGCCACAGTCCCTACCTCTGGTCCTCAGGGACCTCGATATTTAGTCCTGGTTGCTGCTGGGTTCCTAAGCAGCAGTCCCCAGCCCAGATCCTTGGGTGGCCACCGTTCCTAATTCTAGCTCTGTAGAACTGTGGTTCTGTTCCTGCTCCAACTCATCCGATTCACTGGTGGTTTAAGATGAGGTACCAGTTGGCAGAAACATTCTGCTTTGTTTCCTCAGGATGTCTAACAAACATCTAACCAGGAGCTGAGATGAGGTCAGGTTAAGTTCTCTGAATGTTCTGCATTATTTCCATCCACTCCTACAGAGACAGGAAGTCAGCAGGAGCATCAAACCTCTCTGTGAAATCCCGTCTGAACCAGAGTCGGTCCAACATTTTAACAGAATATTCTGGAGTTCCACATCCCAGATTATCTTCCTGACCTTTAAATAAAAACAGGTTGAGGTTGTGTGATAAATCCATTTATTTAAAAGGTAAATTTCCATCTTCAAATGTTGCGTTTTATTTTTCTGCATCCGAGTGTTGGTGTTGATCCCGACTGGAAGCTGACTGACGGACTTCCTTCCTGTCAGATTCAGGAACGACTTCCTTTAGTTGCATGTTTGACAATCCTTAGACTGCTGGTTAAACTCGTTCCTTGCTGCATGTTTGATGGTGTTTGTTTCGCCACTCAGAGGTTCTAGGAGATCCGGTTTGATATTTGAAGGTGGATTTATTTCCAGAACTGTTCCTACATTCCAGAGTTCTGTTCAGGTGTTTTTACCCGTTTTGAACCTGAGCATGTTAAGATTTCTAGACTTTCCTCCAACTGAAGATCCTGCTGCAACCTAAACTCAGAGCGATTAAAGGTGCAATACGCAGTTTTTCCATTTGATCTTTTCCTCGTGCAATACTTCCCTGATGGAGAGCAATAAAGGTGCAAGATTTCTCATGTTGGAGCGATTAAAGCTCCAGTTTATATAAAGGATAAATATGTTGTTTATTTCTGACTTATCTGTAATACTGGAACTGTTTTTTACCTTTGAACAAACAGAAATAAAGAAGCTACTGATGAGACGTTGGAGTCCAGCTTTTATTCATGGTTTGTCCCTTTAAACACAGGCTGGTTGGTTTCACACATCATCATCATCTTCATCACATCCACATTTCTGCAGAATAATTTAAAATAATCCCATAGAAAGAGACATTCAGTGTTTTTGGCCTTCAGAGATATTTACAGTTTAGACTGAAAGTTCTGCATTCATCCACGACAAACACGCTTAAAACTGTCAGCAGACCCGCTGGGACCAGTCCAACTGGTCAGCTGATAAGGGAGAAGTCAAAGTCGTTAAAGATTTCCTGCTGCTCAGCCGTGACGACGCACGGGGTCCGAGGCAGCGTCAGAACCGGTTTCAGACGAGTGAACTCTTCATCAAAGTTACTGACGTCCTGCGTAGCAGTGATCGATGGCACGAAGGGGGGCTTTAGTTTCTTTGCCAGGAGGGCGTCCCAGTCCATTCCCTGATGGGAGAATCATTTAAACAAACAGAACCGATCCACAAAACATCAGAGAACTAATGTTAAATTAAACTCAGGCTATGTGACCCTAAAGAAACAAGGTTCTGCAGAACTGAACACCAACCTGAAAGAATTTGTGTCGTTTGATCTCGGAGGCGTCCTCCTCTCCTGATCCCAGTCTTAGATCTGGATTTTTCTGCAGCAGCTGAAACCCAGTGAGAACAGCCATGGTTTAAATGAAACCTACTCTGTGATGTACATTTACATCCTGATGGTGAGGTCTGATGTTTGTGACCGAGGACAAACCTTCTGAATGAGAGATGCTGACTGTGGGGAGAGGGAGCGAGGGTACCGCACCTCTTCATTAACAATGCTGTCAAACACTTCCTCCTCATCATCACCTGGGAAGGGAGACTGGAAACAACACAGAGTTCTTCTTAAAACCAGGTGATGAACAGAAACCTGCTGAGATGGTCAGAAACCTTCCTTAGGAGAAGGTTTCCAGTTCACTGACCTCCCCCAGCAGCATCTCATAGATGAGGACTCCCAGTTCCCACCAGTCCACACTGCGGGTGTAGCTGTTGTCTGTCAGAACCTCCGGAGCCAGAAACTCCGGAGTGCCACAAAAGGTGCTGGTCCGGTCCCCATGGCCCATTCCTGCACAGAGATGTACTGATAAAGGACTACAGACTGGAAACAGTGTTAAACTGGTTTACAAGTGAAGCCAGATTACTGGAGTTAGTCCGATGGTCTAATGTAGACTGGATTAGACCTGGAAGGCGAAACAGATTTCCTTCCATCAACAATGATGGGCAAGAAATTTACAGAGTTTAAATTTAATATCAACATTTTCTCCATAGAAAGCAATGAGATTTGGCAGCATGTATTATTTACAGCAACAAACGCAACTTATAACAATAATTTCTATACAAATTACAGCTGCTGCACATATCATTTCAGTTTAAATCTCTATTTATATCTTTCTGCTGAACAATCGGTGGTCAAGGTTCCCTCCCTGCTTATTTCATTAGACAAAAAGATGGAAACACCTTGGTGATGACTGGAAAAACGGAATAACCAGAGTAATGGGCAAAAAGGAGGGGATCGCCATGGTGACTTAAAGGGCAGAAGTAACCACAGTAAGAACTATAAAGAAGATAATAATCATGATGAACAGTGAAAAAGGTGGAAATGAGCCAACCAGCCAAAAGGAGGGAATCACCCTAGCAACCAGCCAAGAGGAGGGAATCACCCTAGCAACCAGCCAAAAGGAGGGAATCACCCTAGCAACCAGCCAAGAGGAGGGAATCACCCTAGCAACCAGCCAAGAGGAGGGAATCACCCTAGCAACCAGCCAAGAGGAGGGAATCACCCTAGCAAAAGACAAAAAAACACTATAAACCATTTTATGTTTTTCATTATGATACCAGGGTGATGGGAAGTAAGATAGACCTTCAAAAAGGAAATATTTCTAGATTTTCTAGAAGACAGAATGAAGACCACCATCCATCTTTTTCTGATAAAGTCCAAATAACTGACCAAATGTTCTTGCAGTTTAACTTCACCTTCAAAACAAGAGTCATTATCAGACAACATTATTTCTGTTTCATTCCTTCCTGACTGCCAGTGGCAGTAAACAAAGTGGATATGTCTCCTCGCGCTCCGCGCAGGTCGAGATTAAATTTAAACAAAGTCACGCACGTGACACGTAGCCCACCTGGGCGTGCGTCTATAAGTAGCACGTGGAAGGCTACGTTCGGTCTCTTTGATCTTCTCGCTGTCAACCGTCGCGTGTTTCGCAGGTTGGTCGCTCCTATAAGTCCGTGTTTCGGCGCTTATTGGGTATTGCAGGTCTAAGAGAGGTAAACACACGGTTTGCGTGATTCGGCGTCATCCTGCCTGTGACTTTTTCGGAGTGCTCTTGTAGCCCTCTAAGGCTGTGGTTGACGTTTCTCTGTTTCTGTGTTAGCAGAACTCTAGTAGCCGGAAGCTTGATACTGGCGCTTCTTTTCCCCTGTTGAGACCGGGTGGGGAGGAGCGGACAGCTGCAGTTTTCAGGTGAGTGGAAGCCGGATTGCCTGGCTCGTGTCTGTATTGAGAAGCAGTGGATTAAAAAGAGGCCTCTGATCGCGTTTTTCAGTTCTATTGAAGTCCTCGCTCAGTTGGCCTGGTGCCTGCCTGCATTTCCCACATCTGTGATCGGGATGCTGGCGTGCGCTTCATGTGGGGTTCCTCTACAGGTAGAGGACGGACATGATCTGTGCCCCAAATGCCTGGGCGTGGGTCATCTCAGGGAAGCTCTGACAGACCCATGCATGAGCTGCAGCATTTTGCCGTTGCCTGTTAGAGAGAACAGGCTACGTCAGGTGGAGAATCTCCTCTTCGCGGCCGAGCTGCCACCCTCAGGGATGCCTCAACCGTGTTCCGGGAGGCGGGGGTATGCGCCAGCGGAAGAATGCCGCAGCCCACGGAGGAAGAGGCCACGGCTGGAGCGCCCATCTCGGCTGGAAGTGGACTCTTTGAGGGCCGAGGTGGAGCAGCTCAAGTGTCTACTCAAGGCCCGAGATCCCACGCCTGCCTTCCAAGCAGCAGCAGCTTGGGAGTCGGGGGAGGACCTGGAAGATGATGGAATCTCTGTGAGGGCCTCCAATTCAGAGTTCCAGTCCCTCAAGGACCAGCGGGACCCCTTCCCAGACCCTCGGGATCGGGAGGGGGATCCCCTGAGTATTGGAGGAAATTATGGTTCAGGTAATTCCCTTAGGAGTTCAGTTAGCTCTGGCCCAGGGGAGGAGCCATGCCCGCTACGGGCAATTATTTTGGCAGCCTTGGCCAAGGTTGACCTGGACGATGCACCCGTGGCCCGGCCAACGGGAAACCCGTTTTTTCGCCAGGCTCCAGCGGCCCCTCCATTCGAGGGGCCACCGTCATCGGCCTTCTTGGAAGAGCTTCAGCGCTGCTGGAGGGATCCTAGACGCTTCTCCCACCATGGTTGGGACGCATGGATCCTGGCGTGCATGCGCAATCCTGGGGGTCATGGTCTGGACCGTATGCCCCCTGTGGATCACTGCATCGCATCACTGGTTCTTTCCCCAGATGAGGCGCTCAGGGAGAGGGCCCGCTGTCCAAGCACCCAGTGTCGGGTGACGGACGACTTCTTGTGCCGTGCCTACGACATTGCGGCTCGTATGGCACGTATTGGCAATTCCCTCTCTGTCCTCCTGTTGGCACAGTCCCAGATGCTGCAGCCGGGCATGGCGGGAGCAGCACTGGGCGACACAAATGACGCAGCTCTCCAGGCCTTTGGACTCATGTCCAGGGGACTCGGTCGCCTTTTGTCCACTCTGGTGGTCACCCGACACCAGGTCTGGTTGGCACAGGCCCCGATCTCGGATGACTGTAGGCAGAGCTTGCGGAGGCTGCCGGTGATACCGGGCCAGCTGTTTGGACCGGAGGCCGAGAAGGCACTGGAGCGCCGTCGGCAGTCCAGCCCGGCCCCTGAAGCTTGGGGTGGTCGCAGAGGGGCCATGGGACCCCCTGCTCCGCAACCCAGGAGACGTGACATGCGGGAATCGCGGCGTCAGTTTCGAACCGCCACTCCCGCACAGTTTGCGCTGTGGCAGGAGCTTGGCGGCAGCCCGGGGTGGAACGGGCACCACCTCGCGGGGCTCTGGCGGGCCCAGACAGGAGCCGGCGCCCCCCCCAGAGGCCAAAGCAGGCGGCAGAGGGCGGCCTGAAAGCTGCAGGCCGACGACGGGGAGGTTTTCACAACAGCGCCTGGCCTATTGGGAAACCCACTGCAAGGATGCGTGGGTGTTAAGAACTATGTCCCAAGGGTACAGGCTGCAGCTCCCCCATCGGGGGTCAGGGTGACTCCCGTCACAGATCCTGCACGAACTGCGATCTTGCTGCAGGAAATAAAGACATTGCTGGACAAGGAGGCCATAGTGGTGGTCCCGCCACATTCGCAGGCCGACGGGTTTTACTCAACCTATTTCCTGATCCCAAAGAAGGACGGTTCCCTTCGGCCGGTGTTGGACCTCAGGGGGCTGAACCACTTTTTGAAGGTGCTGCCATTTCGGATGCTCCGCACCTGCGACGTCCTTCGGGTAATCTGTCCAGGCGAGTGGTTTACATCCGTGGACCTGAAGGACGCGTACTTCCATGTTCCAATCCACCCAGGACACAGGAAGTATCTGCGATTCGCCTTCCACGGCATGGCTTACGAGTTTTCAGTCCTGCCGTTTGGCCTTTCCTTAGCCCCTCGGATTTTCACGAGGTGCATGAAGGCGGTCCTGAGCCCTCTGTGCCTGTCAGGATTAAAGATCCTGCCATATTTGGACGACTGGCTCATCTGTGCCCCCTCCTCTGGCGGGGCGGATCGAGCGACGTCAAAGGTCCTGGCTCACGTCAGAGCACTGGGGATAGCAGTGAACTATCAGAAGAGTTCTCTCATCCCGGCCCAGCAGGTGGTCTTTATCGGCATGGCCTTGGATTCAGTGGCTCAGCCGACCTCGGACAGGATGGACAGGATTCAGTCCCTGCTCCAGTCTTTTTGGGCGGGGGCGGCACCCCCAGTCAAACTGTGGCTGAGACTGTTGGGGATGCTGGTGGCGGCCTCGGCTCTGACGCCTCTGGGGTTGCTTTATCTACGGCCCTTGCAGAGGTGGTTCAACAGCCTCCACATGGACCCCAGGTTGCACCGGCAGGTCAAGGTGCGGGTTACACCCAGCTGCACAGTGCTCCTCCGTCGCGCCCTAGCAAACGCATGGCCAGCTGGCCTGCTGTATGCCTTTCCCCCGTTTCCGTTGCTTCTGCCCACTCTCCACAGAGTGAGGTCGTCGAGCCTGAAGGTTCTGTTGGTGGCCCCCGAGTGACCCATGAGGGTCTGGTTCCCACTGCTCCTCAGTCTGCTGGACGGAGCCATGGCGGCTCCCAGTCAGGGCAGACCTGCGTGACTTTGTTTACATTTAATCTTGACCTGCGCGGAGCGCGAGGAGACATATCCACTTTGTTTACTGCCACTGGCAGTCATCCAGGAATTCACAGAACCATAGTTAAAGCGTAACTTCCGTTCAATCAGAAGCTCTGACAAGCTGATAGTGAAAGAACTCCTGAATCTCTAACAGCCATCTCCAATATCCAAACCAACCTCATGAATTTAACCTTTAAGAAGGTTTCAGGACATTTAGAACTGAACCTGTCTATCAAGGTAACTTTAGCTGCTCTGCTGTTGATTAAAGGATTTTTGGACCAATCAAAAGACATCAAATCAATTTTTTTCCTACCTTCTTTGCACAAACCAAAATCTGCAATCCTGACGTATCCATCAGCATCCATTAACAGGTTGTCCAGTTTCAGATCCCTGAAAGACAGACAGGAAAACTGCTGCTGCAGCAACTCAGGTCAAAGAAGGAGTCTAAAGGCAGGTTCTGACCCACTCACCTGTAAACAATTTTGTTCTGATGGAGGAACTCCAGACCAAGCAGAACACATGAAGAGTAAAATCTGCAAATTGATAAGAAGTAGAGCTAATATGTGCTGCTGTACTTTGTTGAAGCATTTGGTGGGACTGAGCAGAAGGAAATGTCTGCTTACAGGGTTTGTTTTGCAGAGAAGATGCTGGTGTGGATGTGCTTCATGAGGTCTCCTCCTGCAGAGTAGGCCATCACGAAGCACACATGATCTGCAGTCTGGAAGCAGCCATGCAGGTTTACCAGGAACGGATGACGACCCGAGTTTATCACTTCAAATATCCGTTTTTCACACATGAGGCTGAACATAAAGACATGTTTCATCAAACCCAAAACAGCTTTGCACAATTTCTAATTCTGCCTAGCAACACAGAATTCAGTCATCTGAATTTGCATCTATACATTTAAAGAAGCCACCATACAGCAACTACTTTACTTCAAGGTTCCTCACCAGTTACCTTCCCAGAAATTCCATACTGTGTCGGGTACTTTCCCAGAACTTTCCTGATGAGTTCCAAGAAAGTACCCTGTTCCTTTAGAAAGTTATTTTGGGAAGTTCTGCTAGATTTGGGAACTGGTGAGTTCCAAGAAAGTTTCAGAACGTAAACTCTTAAGTTCCTGCACAGAACAGGATGTATTATGTAATGCTGCTGAAAACAGGGAATGAATGAGGGGAAATTTCTGCAGATAAAATAAAGAGGGAACAAATTAGGAACCTCAGCGATCCAAACCGGGAATGCTGCAGAGCAGAATTTCCTCACCTGTCGACTTCATCCCGTGTTACGACGTCACCTTTCTTCAGCGCTTTGATGGCGTACATTTTCCCAGACTTCTTATACTCAGCCAGCAGAACCTTGGTTCGTGTTCAGAGAAGTGTTTGTTTAGAATCAGTAACCTTCATCAGAATTTAAAGCTTTACAGCAGAACCAGATATTCCAGTACCTTCCCAAAGTGACCTCTTCCGAGTACGGATATGCACTGGAAGTCCTCCATCTTCAGCTCCTCATTCCTGCAGAGGAGAACACATGTTTGTTCTCATGATGTTTTAACTGAACGGACAACAGGGAACCGGACCTTTGATATCTGAGCTACAGACTCAGAGGTCCGACTCGTTCTGATGAGACCTGAACTGGATCCCAGCTGAAAAACATTGTGATCCAGGAAAACATCCAAACAGAATTTTAACATTTTAGGTTCTTCAATGTTTAATTGGAAATCCACAAAGATGCAGGAAATAGCCATAACATTATGACCAGTGGATCTGCAACCCGTTCTCTACATCTCACTCAGTATAAATCACGTTCCTTCTGTGTTCTTTTAACTTCAGGTTTATAAAATTTCTTATCAGGTTCTCCCAACAAAATCTCCACTGACCCGGAGCAGAGGAGAAGACCATGGAGAACTTATTCCATCAATCTATGGAACCAGCTTTATTGGCCACAAACAAGGGATTTGACTTTGGTTCCAGTTCACTCACAAATAACAGACATTTTATATATAAAAACATAAAATTTGGCAGGAAGTTAAAGCAAACTCTTGGGTTTTTTGTAAATGTTTAAATATGCAACGTTTCTACAGGAGAAAACGACATGGTTGACTTGTGCAAACATAATGATGTTCATCTGGACATCAGTGTTCATCAGAGAGACAGGCTGACAGCAACATTAACTCACTGTGGATGAGGACGAGCTGATGGTTGTCTTCTGGGTTTCAGGCTGCTTTTCCAATTAGGAGACTTCACCAGACAAACACAGAAAATGGAAAACAAATCAATGTTTCTCAGAAATGTTCGTCTCACACTCTGATATCCCTCTTCTCAGTTTAATGTTGAACTATTTCCACTCAGACCTGTGGGGCATCTTTCAACTCTTTCATTGAGGGACGTGGAGATCTGCCGACTGGTTCCTCAGAAAAGTTCAGCCTGGATGCTACAGGTTCTCTGAGAGTGAAAAAGGATTTTATTCACAGCTGTGAGATGATTTTTATCTGAAGGTGGTCATTTCTCTCTAACAACACTAGTGGAAGCTTTAGCTGCTTTTAGGATCATTTTTATTTAAATAAACTCTGCAGCCAGCTGTGGGAATAATGACAACACAGAAGAAAGAGTCCACATTTAGCTGTGGGTGAGTCCACGTTTAATGTTTGAGTTCATTTCCAGGCCAGCAGGAAGCTGGACTGAGACGAAACAAGGACCCTTCCTAGAACAAACCATTGAGCAGTTTATAGAACATAATAAAACCCAGAAACCAGATCCTTTCTGCTGCTGATTTTAAGATGTTCCTGCAGACGTCAGACTCTCACCGTGCCGGAGAACTGCTGGAAGATGTGGAGGCCGAGTTCGAAGCCGGAAGCGGAGGACTCATCGGATCCAGGGAGTTGCAGGGAGGCAGGAAGCTCATCATCAGACGGCCCCACGTAGCAAAGTTCATGTTCATCTGAGCTGCACGAAGGAAGTTCTTCCCTGAAGGAAACATCAAACAGAAGCTGGAGACCTTTCTGTGATGCACATCAAGCAGCCATGTTTCTTATAAAACCTTTGGTTTCATTGACCAACCTCAGGAAGAACATTTTACAGATCTGGGTTCTGATGCAGCAACACAGTAAAGAAAAGTGAATCAGAAACATTTACAAATCTGCAGTAATATGGTTCTGGAAGGTTCTAACAGGCCAAAGGTTTGGTCGTTTAGACCTAAAATGGGATGAAGCTCAGCCCACACTGGAGCTGTGGGATTTTCTGATAACAACTCACTAAAAAGGAGATGATGGACCACAACGGGAATGTGACCGGTTCTTCCTTTAGGGTTAGACGTTTATGTTTTCCCAACACCATAAAGTTATTTGGAAAATAGTTTCAAATAAATGTTTTATCAAGATTTTTGCTGCATTTTACAAAAAATATTAAAAGTTTCTGGAAACACTTTCACATTTTTTGAGACAATAATGAACCCATTAAAACATGGCAGGTTTTCAGGAAATATATAATAACAGAAGTATTTCTACCTTTTTCCTTTGGGAAAATCCTCCTCTGCCTCTGGAGTTTAGACGGACGCTCAATAACGGGATTGATGAATGTTACCTGGAAATAAAGAACTGATCAGGTTTCAGGTTTTATCCCCTACACTCAAGGAGAACATGCACACTCCATGCAGAAAAATCCCAGGCTGGGATTTGAACCTAGAACCTTCTTGCTGTATGTCAACAGCTCTAACCATCGCTCCACTGTGCAGCTTAATTTCTACATATAATTTAAAAGATTCATTTGCAGAAGTTAAATTCCACTCAGGTTGCAGATGATGTCTATCTGACTAGAGCTGTGTAAAGAAATACAGCCTGATCACACTCTATGCAGATAATGTTACCTTATTAGAACATTAAGCTACAGGCAAACGATATCAAGCATCTCTATTGTTAAATATGAGGTGATCCAGATCCAGAACCAAGACTACCCAAATTGTGATGTTGTCTCTGTATCATCAGTAATAACTGCAGCTCTGTAGAGCATTCATCTGTCCCGTCTCAATTTGGACGTGTTTCAGCCACGCCGTGCCCCAATAATCAAGTTAAACATAAAAAGAACCAAACCTCGATGAAGAGGATTCCTTGAGGCTCCAACTCCAAACACAGTCCATGTCTCTGGTTGTCCAGGAAGTCCTCGAGCCGCAGGAACTTCACCCCGCTCAAAGCCCGCCAGTCTCTCCAGTAAACGGCAATTTCCAGCTCCCTGGACTGGATGAACATACAATGTTCAAACAGGTTTACAGTTTTATACCAGATCAGTCCTGAGGATCATGTTCAGGCAGACCAGCAGCATCTCAGCAGGAACATTTGGACCTGTGTTCCAGAACATTTTACAGGAACTCTCATTTTCACAAGTAAAAATTCTGATTTCTACAGAAGCAACATTAGTTTCAATTTTATAAAAATTGAACATTTTAATAAAGACATTTAAAAAGCCAGAGAGGCAAAACATTATGACCGCCTAGGCATACTGAGCAGAACCTCTAAAGGTCTGCTGTGGCTTCTGGCTCTGAGCCATCAGCAGCAGAACCTTTAAGATCTCGATGTTTTCTGCTGGATTCTTTATGAATCCAGACCTAATCTTGTTAACAAAAACTTTTTATGGTTTTTGTTGTTGATTTTTTTTTTTAAATCAATGAATAAAAACTCCCAGAGAACGATGACATTTAGATTTTAGTCATGTGGGAACGAATGACTAGTTGGAAAAGTATCCAATGAGATGAGATGTAAAAACACACCCTAGGTATGATTTTTAGTTTTTTAAACTTTATTGTTCAAGAAAATTCAAATAAAGTTGTTTCAAATAAAAGTTAATCTGGTTATGAGAAAATCGTTTTTTTATGCATCATATCTTAGTCTGGAAACATCTAGAGTAAAACCTAACTTGACTACAGAAGAAAATCAACACCTCCAACTGGTTGTGTTCCTCAAAGCATTCCTGGAGTGTTATCCTGCTGGGAGAGACCACCGTTTCCCTGCATCTACAACTAACTGGGATCCTTTGTGTGTTCTGACAGCTTTCTTTCAGAACCAACAGGAACCTTTTCAGCAGCTCCATCTTTAGTGGACCATGACCCTGTCTCTGGTTGTAACGCTTTTAACTCCTGCTCCCAGTAGATCAGGAACGTCCCACTGAAATACAGCTGGGAAGATGTTCTGGTCCAGCTGGGTTCTGGTTAAAGTTACTTACTTTAAATGGAAATATTTTGATAAACCTTCAATCTGAACTAAACCAGCAGAAAGAAAGAAGGGAAATAATCACGGAACACAGATTCAGAGATGGTCTGCTGGCTTTAAAGTGTAAAAAGTCCTTGAAACATCTGGTTTCCTAATGAACCACAGAGATGTTGGATTAGAGCGGCTGCCACTGGGATTAGCAGTGGGATTACGAGGAAAGTAGGAGACCAACGGTCTCAGAGGCATCATTCATCTGGAAAACATTCTGATGGCCATGAGACGATGCACAATGAAGGATGATTTCCATTTTCTTAAGCCTTTAGAAACAATTCTGTCTACCTCTGGGATTTTTGCCATTACACAGCCCTGCAAAATATTCACACCCCTGTACATTTTTTTTTTTTTTACACATATAAACTGCAGGGGATTTTATGTGACATAAAGTTATGCATAACTGGAAAGTGGGAAAAAAACTTTAAGAATTTCAACATGTTTTTTTACAAAAAATTCTGAAAATTGTGTGCATATGTTTTCACCTCCCTTTACTCTAATATCCCTCAATCAAGTCCAGTTCAACCCAACTCCAAACCTACCAAGAAAGGAACGTCCACCTAAACTGATAGGATGGACAAGGAGAATATTAATATGTAGATGTTCAGAAAAGGAAGTTCTTCCACTGCAGGAATGTTTGAGGAGACACTCACCAGATTCCCTCACAGATACCTGAAATCATTTCTTCAGCTTTTGCTCCAGATATTTTCCATTTTATCATCTGGAATCTGATTCTGAGATTCCCAAAGTCAACTAAACTGTACAATTCTTTCTCCACACAAAATATCATATACAGTTGCTGGGATGAGAGCCAGAACCATCAGAACTGGTTCCTTATACTGCTGCATGTGAAACATGTCCAGTAAATCAGAACGTCATCAGAAGGATGGAAATACACACAACTGACCCGCTCCAACTCGGTGCTGAAGCTCTGACCCCAGGCCTCTTTTCCCAGAGGCTTCCAGTGAGTCCGACCCACGATCCTGTTGTCCACCTTCAGAACGGCGCTGACCTCAGCTGAAACAGAGGATATGTGAGGGATAATGTCAGGGAAATTGGGATGCACTGATCCAGATTTTATTGGATGGTTCTGATTTATTCCTCACGACTGAAACATCCAAACTTTTCTGAATAAACTTTGCATTAAATCAACAATTACGTGAACCAAACCCTGACCCAGAAAGGGAGAACTGTGCTGGAGGTTCTTTAAAACAGGAAGGAGTTTGGATCAGGCAGAAATTACAAGAAGTTTTCCATTTCTACATCAAACCAAACCATTATTTCTATCAGATTTTTACTGGACTGAGATCAAAGAACTCGCTTTTTCCGGACAAAAAAAAATGTAGTCTTTAGTTTTGATGCATTTGACCCATCGGAGCTGATCAGAACCTGGGTACATCAGTAGGGAAGCAACAAACCAGGATCTCCAACATTTTGCAACAGAAGCTAAATCAGTGAGCAAAGTCTGAAGGCGATCTCATTTCCAACATGTCAGCCTGATTTAGGGGAAAGAGAAAATATAAATCATAAAAACAATGTAAATATGATCATTAATATTTCTCCTCTATCATCCAGAACTTCTAGAACAAATAACTAGAAAACTGCAGGATTCCCTTACAGGACAGATCATCCGGCTTGCCCGTCTTCCCGTTGGCGCTCCGTCCTGAACTTTTCACCTTCATCGACTTTCCATCAGCGTAGTTTCCGGAGAAGGCGGAGACGCTGCGTCCTGGAACGGAGTCCAGCAGGTCCTGACACCCCATCAGACAAACCTCCAACCAACCTGAAGGAAAACATCAGGTTAGATGTTTGGTGGACATGAAATAGTTCCTTCTGACTCAAAAAACAACAGAGAGAATTATGACCCGTCTATCATCTGAGCGGTACCACAGGTCAGCATGAGCCGCCACTGTATTGATTTTCCATGATTATGACTTGATTCATGACTCCAACTTTGGGAAACAGTCTTCTTGACCTCATGGTTTCTGACCTTCTCTGTTAGTCATCCAGAGATATTCATGCATTTCTGAACTTCAGGCAGCAGAAGAGTCCAAAGGATGTTGTTGCAGTTTCAGTTTTTCTCACTTTGCAATGTTCCCATCCCTGCTTCCAACTCTTTAAGCTGTTCCTGCACTGAAGAAACCAAGCCATCAGGTGTTAGTTCATCCTATTCTTCATGCAAACATCTTAAGATGTCCACCAATACAGGGTCTTCATCACATTCTTCATTCTGTTTTCTTATTTTTTAACGTGTCCGGTCCGGCAGAGTAGCCCTCAGGATTGTTGTCCGAGTGCCAAGAAGAAATGGAGCATTACGGCTATCCCCAAGCAGAGGCCCGACAGAGCCCAGGGGTTCAGGTCCCGGCAAGCAGCCACCAGGAGTGAGCCGGCACACATCAAAGCACCAAGCCCTGGACGTCGAGGATCTCCAATACACCAGCGGGCAGAGACACCAGCCACTGCCAGGGAATGTGGCGGGAAGGAAGTAGGCCCCGCATTTGATGGGGGGCCTAAGCTGAGAGGGAGCAGCCCAAGACCCAACCTGACACAAAAACAGGCACACCCAGTCACAATCACACATTCCCCCTCTCATGTGTACACATTAAAAACACTCACACATCCAATATAAAGACACACAACAATGGACGTCGTACACTCACTCACAATCCCCATACATACGCTATACTCCCAGGTCCAGGTACCAATACCCCAGAGGGGCAACCAGCCCCCAATGACCCATGTCCCCATCCGCAGAGGGGGCCACAAACAAAAGAGGGGTCTACCTGGTTGACAGTCTTGATTTATAAATTCCCCAACAGTCTCTGTTGAAGACAAATCAGGACTTCGTCTTCAGCCATGCCTTTCAGCTGAGGAACACCAGGAGTATCACACCAATATCCAAACCCATGTTCAGAACTGAACATGGGTTTGGATAAGAGTGAGATGCCTTCAAGAAACCTGGGAAGAAGTGCATCTTCCTTCTGTTTGAGCACTAAAAGCATACATTTTTCCTTCCAGAGACACAAATTTCCTTTCGCTCTCAAATTTTATTCTGATCTTTCTCTGAACTCTGCTTTCACCCTAAAGAGCAGATGTTCCACATTAAAATCTAAAGCCTTGTGCACCAATATCTTCTGCTCCTCTTTAAATGTACCTACCTGTTCTGCTCACAGGTGGAACCTGTTCTCTCCATCACAGTTATGTCCCCACATAGCAGTACAACAACTGAGTGGGAAAATAAGGAATCCTGCTCCTAATCTGAACCGGTATCTATTACTAGGCAGAGTACCTGCTTCATTTCAAGAGAGAGCAAAGAACAGACCTGAGAGTTCAGGTTTTACCCACGCACAAAGGAATTCAAACAGTAGTAAAAGATATATATCTGGAAGAGAAAGTAGATCTGAATGTACAAACATATCCTGGCAGGAGAAGATCATATATCATCTGGATGGGAAAATATGAAATCCAGCTTCTGATCTGAAAATGTAGAATATTTCATTTTGGAAGAAAAATTGCTTCATAGCTTTAAGACTGTTTGCAGACAAAACTCTGGATGCTCCCTTTCCTTCTTGCTCTATTTCTTCCAACAAACATCTGGGGTACTGATCTGTCTGACCAGAATCCATGTTTCCACTGTATGATGGGGCCTCCATCCCAGAGCAGCTGAATCCTCCTCTACGGTTAACATCAGGTTTCTTATCTGCTCAGTAAAGCGTGTAACTCTGGACTGCAGAGGCGGGCAAAGGTTCTCCAAAGTAATCCCTGCTCCACGAGGTTCTACCAGCTGTTGGGGAACCTTTTTATGAACCTGTTTCGGAATCAGAAGGGATCATGGCTCTCCAGCTGGCTCTGCTCCCTGAACCTCCTCTAGATCAGTATTTCCATGCTGGTATTTTATCCCTGGTCCCGAAGGCCCATTGTTATTCATGTTTTAGATGTGTCTCTGTTCCAATACTACTGATCCAAATGATTGCATGACCTCCACATGCATCCATCAGGTGCTGCAGAAACCTGTTGATCAACCATTTATTTAAGTCAGGTGTGTGGTGGCAGGGAAACACATAGAAGATGCAGGACAGTGGGTCCTGAGGACCAGGACTATTGAGGAACTCTGCTCTAGATTCTGATGATGGTTCCAAGATATTCTGCTCTGTAGATTGAGAACTATGTTAATCCCTGCTAATCCTTACATCTACGTGTCTACTGGTGCTCCATGCAGGTCAGGATTTTATGTAAACAATAGCACCTGAGATGCTACATTCGGTCTCCTGGGATCTTCTAACTGAGTAAAAGTTCCAGGTGACCAGTGTGATTAGCAGGAATCATCCAGGAATCCATAGAACCATTGGTACAACATAACGTCTGTTCCCTTAACATCTGTACTCACCACTGATCCAATCATGGATACAGATTTAGGGCCAAATCAGGATCATCACCACCTGTTGGAAGTCAAAGATTATTTTTCCTTAACCTTATTAGACTTGGGGCTGCACGGTGGCGCAGTTGGTAGCACTGTTGCCTTGCAGCAAGAAGGTCCTGGGTTCAATTCCTGGCCGGGGATCTTTCTGCATGGAGTTTGCATGTTCTCCCTGTGCATGCGTGGGTTCTCACCGGGTACTCCAGCTTCCTCCCACAGTCCAAAGACATGCCTGTTAGGTTAATTGGTAACTCTAAATTGCCCTTAGGTGTATGAATGAGTGTGTGCTTGGTTGTTTGTGTGTTGCCCTGTGATGGACTGGCGACCTGTCCAGGGTGAACCCAGCCTCTCGCCCATAGACTGCTGGAGATAGGCACCAGCTCCCCCGCGACCCACTATGGAATAAGCGGTAGAAAATGACTGACTGACTGACTTATTAGACTTCATCCATGTCCCAACGGTTTGTTGGAAGTCACTGCAGCCTGAGATCCAGGGAGGGATGGATAATAAATTAAATACAGGTGATGAGACAGAACATGAAATGTGTTTGATTATTAAGATAATGGACCTGTTAGACTGGCCGGTCTGAAGAAGGAGGACGAGAAGGAGGAAGAAGACGACGGAGTCCCTGATTGTTTCTTCGGCGTCCCGTAGGATGGTGAGATTCCTGAAACCAGAGTCTCTTTGATGGAAGCACGCGTGGGATGATCCTGAGGAAGCTCGCTCAGACATCTCTCCAAGGACAGACGCAGGAGATCTGCCTTCTGAGATGACTCCTGCATCCGAGCATGAGCCTGGAGAGACAGATAACTATGATAAAAACGTTGAAAAGCTCATTAATATTCTGGCTACTGGGTCTCTAAAAGCTAACAAGCAGCACATCATGCTTGGAAAGGGTAGAGATGGTATCCAGAAGCATTCCACAACAAAGTAATGCAGGAACGGCTGCTAAGGATGACAGGAGCCTGGAGACCGGCCTGGTCATTTCTAAATCAGTAGAGAGGAGATATTTCATGTTCCTGTTGATCTACAGCTGCAGTGGAGAGTGGGCTGTGGAAGTATGGAGAGCCAAGAGGGTCAAAGTTCACATGCTTTATAAAGCCTGGTGGTGTCAGCACAACGAGGTGTTTAGAGCTTTCGTGTGAGAAGTTAACCTTTTATTTATTCTGGATTCTCACACTGGAAGAACTTCCTGAGTTTACAAAGAAGTTTGGAACAAATTAAATCAAACACACAGAATCAGGTAGTTCCGTCAGTGTCTCGCCCACGGCCAAAATTGAATAGTTTAAAAAATAATCTCAAACGAGGAAATCAGGAAAATCTCATTAAAAATAAACACAACTTTGACTAAAAATAAAAATAAAACAATTAAATGTGGCTCACTGAACATAAGATCTCTCTCTTCAAAGACTTTGCTAGTTAGTGACCTGATTTGTGACAATCAGATTGATTTATTTTGCCTCACAGAAACCTGGCTGCAGCAAGAGGATTATGTTACTATAAATGAGTCAACTCCTACTAATTATTTAAATTTTCACATTCCTCGAAATACTGGGCGAGGAGGAGGAGTAGCAACCATCTTTCAGTCCGATTTATTGATTAGTCCCAGACCAATCAATAGCTACAACTCTTTTGAATATTTAATCCTTAGTTTTCCTCATCCAAATTGCAAAGCACTAAAACCACTTCTGGTTGTTGATTTGTACCGTCCACCAGGTCCTTCCTCTCAATTTTTAGATCAGTTTTCAGACCTTTTATCTGATTTAGTGTTAAATACAGATAAAGTTATTATAGTGGGAGATTTTAACATTCATGTAGACGCTGAAAGTGATGGCCTAAATATAGTGTTTAATGCTATCTTAGACTAAATTGGCTTTGCTCAAAACATTAACAAACCTACCCACCTTTGTCTTCATTCTCTGGACCTTGTGCTGACATATGGCATTGAGTGTAAAGACATAACAATATTCTCTCATAACCCTGTCCTGTCTGACCATTTCTTAATAACCTTTGAGTTTAATTTAACCGAGTACTCCACACCTGAAAGAAAATTTCATTATAGTAGATCATTATCAGACGATGCTGTAACAACCTTTAAAGAATCTGTTCCACTTTTAATTTCCTCATTATCACTGAAAAGCACAGTGGAGGGCAATAATTCTGTTTCTTCCCCTTCACAAATTGATTCTCTTGTTCATAGTGTTACTTCATCATTGCGTGGTGCATTAGACAATGCAGCCCCCTTGAAAAAGAAGGTCATTCATAGGAGGCTAGCTCCTTGGTTTAATTCAGAGCTGCATACTTTAAAGCACAATGTTAGAAAATTGGAGAGAAAATGGCACTCTACACACCTAGAGGATTCCTACTTAATCTGGAAAAATAGCCTACTGTTGTATAAAAAGACACTTCGCCAAGCTAGAACAGCTTATTTCTCATCATTAATAGAAGAGAACAAGAATAATCCTAGGTTTCTCTTTAGTACAGTTGCTAAACTTACACAGAGTCATAGCTCTGTTGAGCCATCCATTCCCTTAGCTCTTAGCAGCCATGACTTTATGGGATTCTTCTTAAATAAAATTGATTCTATTAAAAATAAAATCTTTGACATACTCCTGAAGATGATTACTTCATCCTCAGCAAGTGAGACAACATTGGAAATAACTGTAGAACCTGATCTGTGTTTGGACTGTTTTGATCCTGTGGAGCTTCCTGAGTTATCAGAAATATTAGCTTCATCTAAACCTTCAACTTGTATGTTAGACCCAATCCCAACCAAATTATTTAAGGAAGTGTTCCCTCTGATTACCAGCCCCATTTTAGATATAATTAATCTATCTTTAGTAAATGGATCAGAACCACAGGCTTTTAAGTTAGCTGTAATTAAACCTTTACTTAAGAAACCTTCACTTGATCGAGATGATTTAATAAATTACAGACCTATATCCAATCTTCCATTCTTATCTAAAATTCTTGAGAAAATAGTTGCTAATCAAATGTGTGAACATTTATACAGCAATGACCTGTTTGAAGAGTTTCAGTCTGGCTTCAGAGCTCATCATAGCACTGAAACAGCTCTGCTGAAAGTCACTAATGATATTCTTATGGCCTCAGATAATGGACTTGTGTCTGTTCTGGTTCTGTTAGATCTCAGGCTGCATTTGATCCAGTCGACCATAATATTCTCTTAGAAAGGCTGGAATATGCTGTAGGGATCAGGGGAACAGCACTAGGCTGGTTTAAATCTTATCTGTCTGACAGATTCCAGTTTGTTCATGTAAATGATAAATCATCTTTAAACTCCCGGGTTAATTGTGGAGTACCACAGGGTTCAGTACTTGGGCCAATTCTCTTTACTATATATATGCTTCCAATAGGTCAAATTATCAGGCAGCATAGAATGAATTTTCACTGTTACGCTGATGATACTCAGCTTTACTTATCCATAAATCCTGATGAGCCCAACCAGTTAGATAGACTACAAGCTTGTCTTGAAGATATATAAACTTGGATGACGTTAAATGTTTTGCTTCTAAATTCAGACAAGACAGAAGTTGTTGTCTTTGGACCGGAGTCTTTAAAAAAAAAACTGCTTAGTCAATCACTTAACCTGGATGGCATTAAATTGACCTGCGGTAATAAAGTAAAAAACCTTGGTGTTAACTTTGACTAGGACATGTCATTTAAATCCCATATTAAACAGGTTTCTAGGATTTCCTTCTTTCATCTCCAGAACATTGCCAAAATTAGAAATATCCTGTCCAGGAGTGACGCTGAAAAACTAATTCATGCATTTGTTACTTCAAGGCTGGACTATTGTAATTCTTTACTATCAGGATGTCCACAAAATGCAGTTGAAAACCTTCAGCTGATTCAAAATGCTGCAGCAAGAGTTCTGATGAAAATTAAAAAGAGAGATCATATTTCTCCTATTTTAGCTTCCCTTCATTGGCTCCCTGTTAAATCCAGAATATAATTTAAAATTCTCCTCCTCCATATGAATTGGCGCTATATAAATAAACTGAATTGAATTGAATCAGAGGCTCCTCAGAGGAAGAGTGTCTCATGTTTGTGGTTTTTCTCCAATGGGGTCAAAGTTCTGTGACCCCAGCGGACCCACAGAACTGATCACATAATAAAATTCTAAACAGAAAATTTAGCCGCATTTTCCTATCCATCACAGATCAGCTGATGTTTATTTTTATACAAAGCAAATGAATCTGATGATTAAAAAACGGACCAAACTGAGTAAAAGGTTGGAGACCGGTTACTTCCCAGCTCAAACACCAGGAGAAATTACGGCACCCACCTCGGTCAGTACTCGGCGTTCCTGGTTCTTCCGATCGCTCAGCTGCTTCACCACGTTCCTGGCTCCTTCGGCTACAGCTGACTCGATCTTCATGCGGTGCATGAGCTCAGCAACACGCAGCTCCAGAGGACTGATGATCTCCTCTTTGGGACCTGAGGAAAGCAGGCACAGTTTAGACACATTCAAACCCTGATCTATACTGGTTCTACACCAGCTGCTAACTGGTTTGGGTAGGGTAAATAATCCACAATAATTCGTGCTTTAGATGAAGCCTCTGAGAAAATTTTCACATGACTGGTCATAATGTTCTGCCTTATCAAGGAATTTTGAACCATGTGAAAAATAAAGTGTAGGTCTTTGATGGGATGAAAACTTCAGCCTTTCTGACTGTTGTTCTGTCAGAACGTTCCTTCATCCCAAACATGATCTGGAACAGATGATGGCCTCAGCTTGGATCAGTGTGATGATGGATTGTCAGGATTTACCGAGCGAACCGCCTCCGTCTCTGGCCTGACTGACTTTAATGATCTGCATCCTCAGCAGCTCGATCTTTGTCCGACTGTCCTGTAACATCTGCTGGGCCGTGGCGAGCATCTTCCTGTCCTGGAACAAAACGGATCAATTCAGGGTTCAGAACCACTCACAGAGGCAACAAGAAACCAGACTGGACCGAAACTAGTCATGGGCCTGGAACCTAGAGTTTAATGAGAAATTCCAGAGGTTTCTTTGACTTTATGAGGCAGAGAGCAAAGCTGAGCTGCCCCTCCCACACCTGTTGCTGTTGTCTGCCGATCAGCAGGTTTTCCATTGAGGCAACGCTGTTTTAAAACTACTATTGGAAGCTATGAGGACTGCTTCTCTGCAGTAGTTGCTGCATAATTAAAATATCACTTTACATATCAGACCTAAAAACAAACAAATAAAGATTACAGATAATTACTTGTCATCTCCCGTTTTATCCGGGACCGGGTCAGCAGACTCAGTAGAGACACCCAGACTTCCCTAACCCCAGACACCAACAAGGTGTCAGAACCATCCCTCAAAGGTTTTGGTCCATATGGTCAAGATTTTCTCTGCATTTCAGGCATACCATATAGAGCAGATGGTTGCCTACATGTGCCAGGGCAGGTCTGCTCTACAAAAAGGAAATCTCAAGATGCAATCCTAACAGCATGAAAAACTTAAATCCAGACTGGATGCAGCATCAAAGTAGGCCGGCCGATAGTAAGCTGTGTGCATGTGTGTGTCATTGGGTGGGTGTGTTTCGGGTGTGATAGCATGACACATTTAATGTAGAATTGTCAGCTGAACATCCCTGAAGTGCTTTAATTTTGAATGGGAACAGGAAGTTTCCTGGTTGCTGTGGACAGACTCTAGAACCTGCTGCAGTAAAGCAGATTTATGCAGAAACCAAAACTTTTCCATGTTTTACCTTAAAGGAGCTGCTGCTGTAGGTCAGAATCATGTTCTCAGCACCCTGTTTTACTTTGGTCTCCATCGTCAGCTGTTTCTTCAGAGTTCTGACCCGGCTGGCCAGGGGTGATGTCACTTCCTCCCACTGACACGACTCTGACGACTGTTTCTCTTCCTCCTGTGGGACAGCCGCTTTAAAACACATAACAAAAAACACATTTAAAGAACTTATTTCTTAGGTTTTGCTCTTAATCGCTTTAAGTTCATTAATTGATGTGGAACATTACTAAAGGACCGGAAGTGACAACAACTGATTCACCAACACGAATTTAAGACCAACAATCCGTCACTTTTTGAGAACTATAAGACGGGTCCATAAACGTCTTGATCTGTGAGAGTCAGAACCTTCTGGAAGTTCTTATGTGTCTCCATTGCTTCCTGTAGCAGGTTTACTGACAGGTTAAACAGAACCTTCAGGTCCAGTTTCTCCAGAACCATCCAGAGCTAAACTTTATTGGGAATGAGGGTGGGCGTGTCTCTCCGCACTCTGGGCTCTGATTGGTCAGAAGTCCCACAGCAGTGGGAGACACACTGACTGGAAGGAGACTGAAACACCTGATTGGATGGAGAAGCTCGACATGTGCAGATGAAGCTGGGGCCCTGAAAGGAGGTTAAATACAAAAGGTTCTGAATATTTCACCAGGTCAGAACCATCATCACACTATGCTGAACATTCTGTGGGAAAATCTGGAAAAACCCTTATACTTAAACGGTGACGGTTGGAAAAACTGGAAAAACGTATCGGAATAACATGTAAAGTCCAACTTTCTGTGACCCATTTAAACTCTGAATGATGGTTCTCTAGGAAAGGATGCCTGAAACATGGTGGTCCAAAAAGGACGGGGAAAATATTTAATTGCCAATACCCCTCCATGATACTACTGGTGTGGGCATTATGGGAACTGAAGAGTCCAACTGACCGGATTTTATGGATATACAGAACATGACTTCATGACACTTGACATACTGTATCCCATGATGTATGGACATTCAAAAAACAGCACAGTATTCCTGATGGAGCTGAATGTGTGATGTGATGTTTATGGGTTTGGTAGGAACACAGGACCAGAGTTTATGACAGAGAAGAAAGACTCAGACGAAAAGACATGTTGTGCTTAAACATCTTGGTATCATCTTAATGACCTCAGCTTCTATTAACTGAATGATTCAAGTCTTAAAAGCACATTCAGTTCCCATATTTATCCTGACTTATTTTGACCCAATAGCTCCAGAAACCTGAGCTCAGAACAGCCAAATTGTTCTGTTTTTTTTAATTCAGCATGAATCAACTGACTACCTCTTACCCTCTCCTCTCTCTGTGGATCAGTTTGAACAAAGATCTTTGGGTTACCTGTGTGGTCATCCTTCTCCGTAGCCATGGACATGGCATTGAGCTCCTGAAGCTGCCAGTGTAACTGCTCCAGTTTCCTGTTGGACGCCTTCACCTCCCCCTCCACGTCGGCGGCGCCCCTCCGGCTAGAGTGGGCCCGTCTCATCCTCTCTGCCGCCTCCTTGATCTTCAGCTCAAGCTGGATCTCCTGTCTGACCTGCGCCCGAGCATTCTCCAGCTGCTGCTGGAACTGTGGGTCGAGAATATCCAACTGCTGCAGCTTCCCACCCTGACAGGGAGAGAACCATAGCAGAGTCTGAATCAGTTATTCCTGGTTTAAGGAATTGTGGAAAACAGCTGCTGGATCAGTTTTTCTTTGACATCATTCAGATCATTCTTCACAGAGGAAAACAATTCTAACCTGACAACTGAAACGAGACGATACACCAGCTGATCAGGCAGTTCCTGGAGCATCAGGCAATCAGAACATAGCATGAAAGACCACAGACACAGAAACTACTCATTAAAAGGTGAAGATGCTTTCCCCTTTTGACTTTGACTAGGTCATTAAAACACCTTAAGTCCTATCTTTTCAGCCATTCTGTTGTAGGTCAGCTGCTGTTTGGGATCATTGTTCTGTTAAGGATCCAGTTTGGTCCAAGCTTCAGCTGTTAGATAGATGGACTCACATTTGACTCTAGAATACTTTGGTAAACAGAGGAGATCATGGTCCCCTCAATGACTGCAAGATGCAGAACAAGCCCACATCCTCACTCCTACACCACCGTACTCGACAGTTGGTATGAGGTGTTTGTGCTGATCTGCTAGGTTTGGTTTCTTCCATCATGGTGAAACATCTTTACCTTGGCAGCTGTCTGAGATATTTTAATTTCTCTGTCTGTAGGATGATGGACTTCATCATCCCAGATTGATGGGCAGCAGCAGTTACTTCTCTAAGGTCAATGTTTCCATACCAGAATAAAAACAAGGACAAACTTGGAGAAATGCTGGATAAAAATAGGAATACAACCCAGATGAAATTCAGGATATAATCAGACTGAAACCAGCGCAAATTTGAGGTAAAACCTGGACCACATCTGAATAAATTTATGATAAACTGGATAAAACCAGTATATATCTGTATAAAACCAACATTTATAGAGAAGCTTACACTGATGACAATCAGCTAATTTCTGTTTCTGCTCAGCAGCTTCTTGATCCTTGTGCTTTTAAATCCTTTGGAAGCAGAAAAACCTTCCTCAGTTTTCCACTAAAGCTTCCACTAAAGCTGTGATAAATAATGACACCCTGGAGTCGGTTGTTTCTGTAGACTTACAGTAAAATAGTTTTCCAAACCTGGTAAAAGACCATAATCCTCAGGTCCAAACATGCTCTTACTGAAACATGACACCTGCTGAAATCCAGAAAACTGCATCTAGACAAATAAATCCAGATGAATGACACGTCTGTATGAACAAAGCACACTTGCCTAGTATATCTCAACCAAGGTGGAATAGAGCGTATAACCAGGCTCCTCCCTTAGATTTAAACAGGCTCTGCAGGAGATTCTCCTCTCTGCACTAAGAGGAACCTCACAGAATATGAGTTGGCGATGCTTTAAAATAACACAAAGATTCATAAAAACAAACTCAGCGAGCAATTATATTTTATGTAAAAAATCAAACTCATCCATTGATTTCATGCACATTTTACATGGATTACACACAGCAACATGGTGCCCCGCAGGCACCTGCCAGTTTAACCAGGCTCCTTTCCTGTTAGTTGAATTTGTTCCACAAATATAATGTTGACTTTGCTTTCTGTTAATATGAACCCACTGATCCTGTGATGGTCCTTCTACAGCCTTATGTGTGCACACATGGCTCTAGGTGCATCAGGAAAACTGACTCTAGAAGTAATGTCTGCTTTATTATTGGCCTGTTCAGCTGCATGGGAATAAACATGGCTGACATCCTGATCCTCCCCACACCCCACAGCTGACATTCTGATGGCCCGTTGGGGTATAACATTACTTTTCTGGTCAACTTTAACGGTAAAAAGAGGTGAGCAGTTTGCTGGGCTTCCTGACCACCTCAGCAGATCCACAGGTTGATCTCCTCAATGCCACACTGCATTGATGCAGGAATTCATGCAAAAGAAGCCCAGACAAAGTACTGAGTGCAGATACTGTACAGAACATGGACATAATGCTCATTAGGTCCATATGTCTGGATTAAAATCTTTTTTTAATGGTGTGATGTCATTCAAATGTTCTAAGAAACTGGATTTTGGGTTTTCATTAAGCTGGAAGCTCGAGCTCCACAATTTATCAAATCGATTATCGCCATATCAGTGAATGCAATACCAAAATTATAAAGCACTGCTTGGATGCAGTATTTGGTTGGCTAAAATATTACAGATATTGGCATGAAACTCTGCTTGCTAATTTAGATATAGACATAACTTTAGCCACTTATGCCCACACTTAATTTAGATCTCACCTACAAACATCATAAAGCCCAGATGGACTGCTGGAGACATTGTGAAGATATAAAAGAAAGAGAACAGTGAGAAATATTTGATTCGCAGTTCCTATTATCACTGGAATATTCAACAATCAAATTCCCCATGTCATGTTTTCTTAATATAGTGGAGCACTACTGTAGGCCATAATCATTAATGGTGAAAGACTGTTGAAATGTATTACTCTGGGTGGAATTAATGTATTTAATATTGAAGGCTGCAGTTCTCTCTGCTGTGCACCTGTTTTCCTTCCACTAAACTTTCTATTAACATGCTTATTACAGCCGCCAACGAACAGCCAGACTCTTCAGTAATGATCTTTCGTGGCCTCCTGTCTTTTTGGAAGGTGTCAGTGACTGACTGCAGGACAGCTGTCAGGTGAGCAGTCTTCCCCATGGTTGCAGGACATTAAATTGAAATAAAGTTTCTGCATTAAAAGGTGTTATTGGTCTGGACAACGGGGTATAGACCATGGACGGATCTACTATTCAAATTTTATGAATGAACAAAATTTTTTTATTAGGTGAAAGACAGGATAATCAAAATTAGCAAAAATAAACTCCTGCACTTTTTTATCCCGTCAGTGAAATAATTCAACTGTTTTACAATATAAATTTATTGAGATGTCAGCTGGTTCTGGAGTAAACTGTACAGAAAGGAATCAGATTCAAACTAAAATATAAATAAAAACAATGATTTTAGATATTTAATTTCTCCTTGTGCTGTAATGAGTTGAGATCAGACTGAAGTCCATCTGAGCTCCTCAGCTTGTTATTTGACTCAGTCCAGATGTTTCTGTCAGGTTCTGATCCTTTTGCTTCTGCACTCTGAGAAAACTGACTCTAAAAGCTGAAAGTACTGCTGCTGAGAACTGAGCTGCAGGACGTTTGGTCCTTTCTTCAAGGATTATTGAAAGTGTTTGTGCCAAGAACACAAAGCAAGATGTGAGGAAAAGACTTAAACTGGACAAACAGGAAAATCCGCAGCAGTTCTCTGACTCTAACTGGAACTTAAATGACCCGGACTGGTTCTGATGGGATTCATCCTTCACAGCGGTTGCCAGCTGTGATGGCTGAATGAAGGTGGACTCACCTGAGGTGCTGGGGCTGACATGGCCGTCAGTTGTGCTGAAGAAGCTCAGACAAATCTACCTGCTCAGGTGAGCTGAAGGCCGCTGCTTCTTCCTGAACAACCGATGGAAACAAATCTGGTTGAACCTTTGAATCCGCCCTGACGTCACAGCACGCTGATTGGCTGAGAACAATGACATAGATGCACCTGCAGCCAATCACATCGTAGCGTTGGGTGCACCTGCACAGGTAGCGCTGTGGTGCATTCCAGTAGCCTCCTCCCTGCGTGGAAATCAGAGTTTCATCACATGTCAGAGTGAGTCACAGCGTGGATCCACCTTTCAGGATCTGCAAACTAAACAGGTTGTTCCAAAACACTCAATTTCATAATGATTTCTGCCTACTCGGAAGAACTTTCAGAACATCTGGTTAGTGAAGAGGAAACCACCGAAGAACGGTTATTAAATGTAAGGTTCACATCAGCCTGGCTGTCTCTGCTCCTCAGATGATCTACTTTATTTCGATCGGCCTCATTTATCCACAAATCAACATTTCAGAAACATCCATATGATCCACACCTGTAACCGTCTGTGGAGCCTGGGTAGCTACACCCAGCAGGGATTATCTGACACACAATAACTCATAGAAGGAGTTGAATTCAGTGGGACATCAGAGAACTGAAGAACAATTACCAGCAGCTGCTCAGACAGGCAGAACTAACTCTGTTAACATGAAACTGGCTGATATTAAAATGAAATATGCTGCACTACTTTTAGTTTAACAGAATATTCAAGTTTAAAAAGAATGTTTCAGTGTCAAACAAATATGCAGTTTGTCCCACATTTAGATGGATGGTCAGTCCAATCACAGGCTGATCTTCCTTTATTATATATTAAATATAAAATTATACTATATATCGGAACAGAATAATTCATCTGCAGCAAAGATAGAACAAACGACAAGAGACAATGTACAAAAAATATAATAAAAAAATACAACAATAATAATAAAAAAACATGAGCATGTTCTTGTCTGTTGTTGGTGTTATGTTTCAGGTAGTGTTTATTATTGAGCAAAGAATGACATTTTTACTAATACCTGAACAGTGGATAAAAATATTTAATTATAAAACTTGATTATGATCCAGTTAATCAAAAATGTAAAGTCTGAAAGTCTAAGGAACCACCATATCTCTGGAACCGAGATGGTCCTCACACATAGACACTGGTCAGAAGGTCCAACAGAGACTGTACTTCCTGAGGCTTCTAGAAGTTCAACCTTCCACAGGAGCTGCTGGTCATCTTCTCCACTGCCATCATTAAGTCTGTCCTGTCTTCATCCATCTCAGTGTGGTTTGGATCATCCACAGAAGAGGACAGGTCCAGACTGCAATCAGGTCTGCAGAGAGAATCACCAGGGCTGACCTTCCCTCCAACCAGGACTCATACAGGTCCTTCTCAAAATATTAGGCCTCCATAAGACCTCAGCAGTGCCACAGGCTGATTGCCTCCATGCCACGCCGCATTGAAGCAGTCATTTCTGCAAAAGGATTCCCGACCAAGTATTGAGTGCATAACTGTACATGATTATTTGAAGGTTGACGTTTTTTGTATTAAAAACACTTTTCTTTTATTGGTCGGATGAAATATGCTAATTTTGTGAGATAGGAATTTTGGGTTTTCATGAGCTGTATGCCAAAATCATCCGTATTAAGACAATAAAAGACCTGAAATATTTCAGTTAGTGTGCAATGAATCTAAAATATATGAATATTAAATTTTTATCATGACATTATGGAAAATAATGAACTTTATCACAATATGCTAATATTTTGAGAAGGACCTGTACAGGTCCTGTTTTAGTCCTGGATGGAGGCGCTACAAGTCCGTCAGGTGGCGCTACAGAGTGCAATTAGAAAGCAGGTTGTCTCTCTGATGAACACTTAACCGTCCCCAGGTTGATACCAGGCATATTTTCTACAAAGTCTTTCTTTTCTGTTAAAGCACTGAATATATATACATTTACAAAAATATTCAATATAGCCTATTTCTAAAAGAAATGTCCTCATTGAGACCAAAGTGGAACCAAAGCCAAATTCCTTGTTTGTGTCACAAACTTGGCGAATCTGGCTGAATCTGATTCTGATATTGGGTGTACATGTACATTTTTATCCTTCAGTTCACACACAGTGTTGGCCAGTAAATCTGGTTCTGATTCTGAATCATTTCAGATCCATCCGATCACCTCCACCGCCCTCCGGTCCACCAGGGGCAGCAGAGAGCCGTACATGTGTTGACAGAGGCGGTTTGGTTTGTTCCCATCGTGGTGCTGCTGGTAGACTGTTGTTTGTGAGGAGAAGTAACTTTTGTCCTCAGGAGAAAGGATTTTACCCGCCCGGGATAAACTTCTGGTCTAAAGAGTGTCGGAGAGCGGTACCATGTCGGCCTCAGCGGCTAAAGCGAGCAGGAAGGAGAATTCAAACCACGACGGAGCAGATGAGACCTCCGGTAATAACGGTTATCCTCTCAGCGCCATTTTTTGCTGTTTGCCGTCATTATGCTGTCTTTATGTGGTCCTCACGGCCTCAGGCTCAGCTGCTGCACTGTTATTTACAACATATTGAATATTAAACCGCCTGGTTTTCCAAACAGCAACAGTTGATGTAGATGTTGAGATATTTCAGTGATGCAGCTGCAGCTAACTAGCCGCGTTAGCCTCTGTTAGCTTCTAGTAGCTTCTGTTAGCGTGTAGCCGTTACTTTACAATAAAGCAGACCAGCAATTGTTCAAAGTTTGGCTTGATAAATACTGTTTAAATGATAAAATATGTTTTATTCGTTTGAGTTTGGTTAAATATGAGCGTTTATTAATAATAAAGCTGCTGAGGGAGACCATTGCTGAGCTTATGGTTGTCACAGCAGACAGAGACCGAGCTCAGCCCGTTTTTCATTCAAACCAGGCCGCCTTAAACAGCAACAGGAAGGAGGGGGGTGGAGGGGCTGTGTGCGGAGGCAACATGCGGACCGCAGCCGGAGTCGGTCCATACAGAAAAACATAGTTTACATCTAGAAAGCCTGAAATACGGCTTCAGTGATTCCTGAAATGTACAAACTGCGTCTAGGAACACAGCATCTAGATCTATAGACATTATATGCGGATGTATATACGGATAAACGCACAGTGTATCCAGAAATCCTGTCTGGTTCCGGGAGTATACATGAGTTTAGAAGTCCAGAAATGTATATGCGCTGCATCAGCAGCAGAACCGGCAGCAGAACACAGAAACTCACAAAATGACCGTTTCATTTATAAAGGAAATATTATTCACTGAATCATGAATCTGAGTTTGGGAAATTCATTCAGTACATATTTTACAACATGAATGCCAACAGACTGAGGATGTGTATAAATTCAACATGCCGATTTTTTTAGTTGGACTTCTAAAGTTTCTTCTTTCATTTCCAAATTTTTATTTTAATAAATAATCTGGATCATAGTTAAATTTCCCCTTTTATTGATATTATTTTGGTAACTTTTCGCCCTAAAACCTAAAGTGAGGTTTGTGTTTCCAGAAAAAGAGCAGCAGGAAGCGATCGAACACATCGATGAAGTACAGAATGAAATCGACAGGTGAGTTTGAACCCGACGCTTCGTCACCGACACGTTTACTGCTGTGGTACCGACTGTTTGCTCTGTTTTCCAGATTAAACGAACAGGCGAGTGAAGAAATTTTAAAAGTAGAGCAGAAGTACAACAAGTTACGCCAGCCGTTCTTTCAGAAGAGATCAGAGCTCATAGCCAAAATCCCAAACTTCTGGGTCACAACATTCGTCAACCATCCACAAGGTAAAACACTCGGTTCTATGTTTTTAGTTCCAGTCGGGGTGAGGTTTCACATATCAGAACCAAAATAAAAACACCTGGTCTGACTGCTTGTTGTAGTTTCGGCGCTTCTGGGGGAGGAGGACGAGGAAGCTCTTCATTATCTGTCGAAGGTTGAAGTCACAGAGTTCGAGGACATCAAGTCTGGATACAGAATAGATTTTGTAAGTTCTCATTCTGTTGGGTTTGGTTCTGAATGAGATGTTTGTTTCTGACCACCTGTTCTCCCTTGTGTTCCTGCAGTCCTTTGACGAGAATCCATACTTTGAGAACAAAGTTCTCTCCAAAGAGTTTAATGTGAATGAGGGCGGAGATCCAGTTTCCAAATCTACTGAGATCAAATGGAAAGCTGGAAAGGTGCGTTTGTTTTGTTGAGGTCCGCCGGCAACACATAGAAAGTTCTGTAAAGTTCTGTAAAATGCAGCATTGCGGCTTCATTAAGGCTGAAAGGCTTCTGGTTGTAACAGTTGATTTGCTGTGTTGAGCTATAATAACACACAAAAATATCACCATCATAGTAAACATTTTCTGAATTCTGTCTAAGGATCCATCGTACATTTAAACGGAGATTCTGTCCTCCTTCGCATCACTGAATCCGATTGGAAACAAGAAGATCCCTGTGGTGTGCTGAGCATGTTGGAATAGTAGAGGAAAAATGAAATAAATCTCACACAACGAGATGAAAGTATCGAAGCATACGATCCAAACAGAACCATTTATCACAACGAAATATGATGGGTTAATCAGGTTCCTGGGAACGGAGTCTTCATAATCTGATCGGCCAATCGAAAGCAGACTCCTGAGTAAAGTGTGGTGATGTCACGGTCCTGGGCCAGTAGGAATGATGAATAACCCTGGAACTTTGTTTTTGGGAACTCTGCAGGATCTGACCAAACGAACCGGCCAGACGGCAAACAAAGCTGGGAAGAAGCGTCAGCATGAGGAGCCGGAGAGCTTCTTCACCTGGTTCACCGACCACTCAGACGCCGGAGCCGACGAGCTCGGAGAGGTGATCAAGGATGACATCTGGCCCAACCCTCTGCAGTACTACCTGGTAGGCATCAGTCCACTCCTCCCTGTAGAAACACCAGAATCTTCTGCTGAACCGACACGCTTGTTCCAGCAAACAACTTCATTAATGATCAGAACCCAGAGTCGGGTCAGAACTCAGTCTGGGTTCATACTGCGCTTTCACTGTCAGAGTTCTAACGGTCTGTCTGTGGATGGCCCAAGGTCCCCGACATGGAGGACGAGGAGGGTGAGGATGATGAAGAGGAGGACGAGGAGGGTCTGGAGGACATCGATGAAGGAGAGGAAGAGGAGGGTGAAGATGAGGATGGGGAAGATGGAGAGGTGAGAGTTGTTTATTTAAACATGTAGTGTTAAGAAAACGGGCTGCTTATTTCTACTGAACCGGTTCAGAACTTATGTCATCACATTTACCAGACAACTGGATCCATCTTGTAAACAGAAATAACCAGTTCCGTCAGATTTACTGGTTATGAACCAATGCAGCCGTGCTCTGTAGGAACGAGCAGAACCGTGACATTATATAATATGGTAATGGAGGGTGTTGACCCGGACCAACCTGTATCTGTTTGTGTTTCCAGGACGACGGAGAAGACGACTGAAGGCTTCAGTCGGCACCGTCCTCCTGTGATCCGTCTGAGGGAGGAAGTGTGGTTTTAGGAGGGAGGGGTTTTGTAAAAAGTCATTTTTTTGTTTCTAATATTTTTCCTCCTGTGTGTCGTCGACCCGTCTGCGTCGTCCTTCTGCGGGCCGTTCAATGAGACCAGCTTCGGGTCTGCCCGAGGAGGGCGCCGGACTCTCCTGTCATCGTTTCTCCACGTCTTCAGACACACAAGATAAAAACCCAATAACTTTGTAGCATTCTGCACGTCATTTCCCGTAGATTACAGAGGCGTACGTTAGTCTGAGATGGCGGTTCTGTTGTGTTTCCTAAAATAAGCCGTGGTGCAGTGAGAACCTAGCATCTTTAACCACTTTTCTATATATATAAATGTATATTGTATGGGGTGGTGGGGGGGCTTACAGATGAAGCAGCACCAGCTCGTTCCTCTCAGTCTCTAAATGTTTTTGCTCAGAAAGCCAGTTTAATCTGACCTGACTCGACCCGCTTCTTTTAAATAAAAACCCAAACTGGGAACCTGTTTCTGTTTCTCGGCCAATTTATAAAAAATCTGATTGGATCCTGAAATAAATTGGAGAGTTGAAGTTCTGCTCAACAGAAGTTTCTGGATGCAGAATTGAATCAGTTGGTCCAACATGAGAAGATGAGCTTTTCTAGATGTTCTGGCTTTCTGACGTGACCTTTAATAGTGATCAGATGTCCTTGCTAAATATGTCTCACCTCACTGGAAGTGACTTTTATAATAAACCAATATGGCCGAATCAACCTGGGAATGTGATGCTTTATTCGTCTCCAAAAGACTTTGCCTCAGACAGTTCTGCTGAGGTTCTACCTGATCTGGTAGAACAGTGGTTCCACCCTCTTGTTCTAGTAGCTAAAGTATAAAAATCAGAACATAAATATACACTGCTCCAAAAAATAAAGGAAACACTCAAATAACATCCTAGATCTGAATGAATGAAATATTCTCATTAAATACTTTGTTCTGTATAAAGTTAAATGTTCTGACAACAAAATCAGACAAAAATCATCAATGGAAATTAAATTTATGAACCAATGGAGGCCTGGATTTAGAGTCACAGACAAAATTAAAGTGAAAAAACTCACTAGAGGCTGATCCAACTTTGATGTAATGTCCTTAAAACAAGTCAAAATGAGGCTCAGTATTGTGTGTGACCTCCACGTGTCTGTATGACCTCCCTACAACACCTGGAGATGCTCCTGATGAGATGGTGGATGGTCTCCTGAGGGTTCTCCTCCCAGACCTGGACTAAAGCATCCACCAACTCCTGGACAGTCTGTGGAGCAACGTGACGTTGGTGGATGGAGCGAGACATGATGTCCCAGATGTGCTCAATCAGATTCAGGTTTGGGGAACAGGCGGGCCAGTCCATAGCTTCAATGTCTTCATCTTGCAGGAACTGCTGACACACTCCAGCCACATGAGGTCTAGCATTGTTCTGCAATAGGAGGAACCCAGGACCAACCACACCAGCATATGGTCTCACAAGGGGTCTGAGGATCTCATCTCAGTACCTAATGGCAGTCAGGTTACCTCTGGCGAGCTCATGGAAAGAAATGCCTCCCCACACCATTACTGACCCACTGCCAAACCAGTCATGCTGAAGGATGTTGCAGGCAGCAGATCTCTCTCCACGGTGTCTCCAGACTCTGTCACGTCTGTCACATGTTCTCAGTGTGAACCTGCTTTCATCTGTGAAGACCACAGGGCGCCAGTGGTGAATTTACCAATCCTGATGTTCTCTGGCAAATGCCAAGCGTCCTGCACGGTGTTGGGCTGTGAGCACAACCCCCATTTGTGGACGTCAGGCCCTCATACCATCCTCATAGAGTCGGTTTCTAACCGTTTGTGCAGACACATGCACATTTGTGGCCTGCTGGAGGTCATCTTGCAGGGCTCTGGCAGTGCTCCTCCTGTTCCTCCTTGCACAAAGGTGGAGGTAGTGGTCCTGCTGCTGGGATGTTGCCCTCCTACGGCCTCCTCCACGTCTCCTGGTGTACTGGCCTGTCTCCTGGTAGCGCCTCCAGGTTCTGGACACTACGCTGACAGACACAGCAAACCTTCTTGCCACAGCTGGCATTGATGCGCCATCCTGGATGAGCTGCACTACCTGAGCCACTTGTGTGGGTTGTAGAGTCCGTCTCATGCTACCATGAGTGTGAAAGCACCACCAACATTCAAAAGTGACCAAAACATCAGCCAGAAAGCATCGGTACTGAGAAGTGGTCTGTGGTCCCCACCTGCAGAACCACTCCTTTATTGACTGTCTTGATAATCACCAAAGATTTCCTCCTGTTGTCTTTTTCATTTGAACAACAAGATGTGAAATTAATTGTTAATCAGTGTTGCTTCCTAAGTGGACAGTTTGATTTCACAGAAGTTTGATTTACTTGGAGTTACAGGTCCTTCTCAAAATATTAGCATATTGTGATAAAGTTCTTTATTTTCCATAATGTAATAATGAAAATTTAACATTCATATATTTTAGATTCATTGCACACTAACTGAAATATTTCAGGTCTTTTATTGTCTTAATACGGATGATTTTGGCATACAGCTCATGAAAACCCAAAATTCCTATCTCACAAAATTAGCATATTTTATCCGACCAATAAAAGAAAAGTGTTTTTAATACAAAAAACGTCAACCTTCAAATAATCATGTACAGTTATGCACTCAATACTTGGTCGGGAATCCTTATGCAGAAATGACTGCTTCAATGCGGCGTGGCATGGAGGCAATCAGCCTGTGGCACTGCTGAGGTCTTATGGAGGCCCATGATGCTTCGATAGCGGCCTTTAGCTCATCCAGAGTGTTGGGTCTTGAGTCTCTCAACGTTCTCTTCACAATATCCCACAGATTCTCTATGGGGTTCAGGTCAGGAGAGTTGGCAGGCCAATTGAGCACAGTGATACCATGGTCAGTAAACCATTTACCAGTGGTTTTGGCACTGTGAGCAGGTGCCAGGTCGTGCTGAAAAATGAAATCTTCATCTCCATAAAGCTTTTCAGCAGATGGAAGCATGAAGTGCTCCAAAATCTCCTGATAGCTAGCTGCATTGACCCTGCCCTTGATAAAACACAGAGGACCAACACCAGCAGCTGACACGGCACCCCAGACCATCACTGACTGTGGGTACTTGACACTGGACTTCTGGCATTTTGGCATTTCCTTCTCCCCAGTCTTCCTCCAGACTCTGGCACCTTGATTTCCGAATGACATGCAGAATTTGCTTTCATCCGAAAAAAGTACTTTGGACCACTGAGCAACAGTCCAGTGCTGCTTCTCTGTAGCCCAGGTCAGGCGCTTCTGTACCTGTAGCCCATTTCCTGCACACGCCTGTGCACGGTGGCTCTGGATGTTTCTACTCCAGACTCAGTCCACTGCTTCCGCAGGTCCCCCAAGGTCTGGAATCGGCCCTTCTCCACAATCTTCCTCAGGGTCCGGTCACCTCTTCTCGTTGTGCAGCGTTTTCTGCCACACTTTTTCCTTCCCACAGACTTCCCACTGAGGTGCCTTGATACAGCACTCTGGGAACAGCCTATTCATTCAGAAATGTCTTTCTGTGTCTTACCCTCTTGCTTCAGGGTGTCAATAGTGGCCTTCTGGACAGCAGTCAGGTCGGCAGTCTTACCCATGATTGGGGTTTTGAGTGATGAACCAGGCTGGGAGTTTTAAAGGCCTCAGGAATCTTTTGCAGGTGTTTAGAGTTAACTCGTTGATTCAGATGATTAGGTTCATAGCTCGTTTAGAGACCCTTTTAATGATATGCTCATTTTGTGAGATAGGAATTTTGGGTTTTCATGAGCTGTATGCCAAAATCATCCGTATTAAGACAATAAAAGACCTGAAATATTTCAGTTAGTGTGCAATGAATCTAAAATATATGAATGTTAAATTTTCATCATGACATTATGGAAAATAATGAACTTTATCACAATATGCTAATATTTTGAGAAGGACCTGTATATTGTGTTGTTTAAGTGTTCGCTTTATTTTTTTCAGCAGTTTTTATAAACCGCCCAGGAGGTCTACAGTTCTCACCTGTGGGAGGAGTCGGACCTCCTCCGGTTTCCCACCAGGAAAAGAAGACGGACGCATTCAGACCCAAACAGTTTTTAGGAGTTTAATACTTCAGACTCACAGCAAATAAAAACAGTTTCAAGTAAAAACTAGATCGGACCCAAACCGCCGGGTTTGATCTCCTGATTAGTGAGTAAAACAAGTCGGATCACATTTCAACCTGCAGGGAACCAAAATATTTTCCATGAAAACTGTTCAGTGATTCCAACAGTCAGTCATTATTACAGCAGAAACATTCCCAAACTTCTAGGTTTGATTATTTTAACACATCACCAGAACCTACAGAGTCCAACATCAAAAAAAGTTCTTCTAAAAGCTCAACATGCGGCCCTAGAGGCCAAGTCCATCATCTGACCTCCGGTACCAGTAACACAAGTAAGACTGAATCTGGAACATCACCGAACCATGGCTCCATGTGTGCACCCGATGGTGCCACAGAAACTAAAACCCATAAAAATCCACGGCTCCAGTTAGAACCGGACCCTCAGTCTGCAGCTCCTGCTCCACATGGTCTGGTCCAGATGAGAGGGTGAGAGCCGGCTGGCCGGAGTGGGCCGGGCCACGCTGGAGAAGGGTCTGGAGTTGATGCTGATCCGAGGCATGTCCTTCTTTAAAGACGCCAGCTGGCTGTCCTGAACGAAGCCGAACACGTCCAGGAAGCCGAGGCTCGGGAGCATATTCCTCAGGTCACTGGGAACACAGGAGCAGGCAGGGAAACCAGTTACAGAACCCAGTTAGACCCAGAACAGCAGTTGCTTTTACAATAAAAACAAGATAAAGAAAAACATGAAAATATTTGGAACTCTTTATTCAGCGGCTGTTCACCTTTCAGGTCCGTTTCTAAAGCCAGAACATTCTGGTGTCAAACCTGAAACCTGCGCAGAATTTAAACAGGTAAATGCTCCTCTGTTAAACATCTGGTTCCAACTGCAGCGATCACCTTCACTCTTCAGGTTCTTGGCTTTAGAATCACAACAGAACTCAAATTACAGCATTTATATCCACAACCCTCTGAGGCCTGGGAGATGATCAGAGCTTGGGACGTTTCAGAACCAAACCCCGCTTTAAACTGAACCACAACCTTCTCCCTGAACCGTCTGCTGAGTCCCTTGGTCTTCATGATGCTGGTTGTTCTCTAATGTTCTCTGAAGAACCTCTCAGGCCACAAACAGAACAGGACCTCTGGAGGCGTTTAGTTAGACCGACTTTATTTAGGGGCATCAGACTAAAAAACTCAGATCTTTACTGATTTTACTAAGTGGTGTGGGGACTTTTGCACAGCTAGATGTTTGAATGTGTCTGAATTCCAGCTTCTCTCTGATGGACACCATGAACATCTCAGCCTGATGGTTCAGATACTCTGCTGGAAACTCATCAGCATGTTTGTAACCTGCCTGTTTTCTTTAGGGTTAGGGTCATATTCCCCGTGTGCACCGACCCGACCAATAAAGCTGGTTCTGATTCTTATAATACCTTTAACAATCAGTTCCAGTATTCTGTGAAAACTGCAGATTTTACCCTGAAGAACCAATGTTTTCATGGTGCAGCATCTCCCAGCCTCCTGCCGGGTCTAACTTACGAGAGCGCAGCGAGGTGGATGTGGTAGCAGCGACTCAGAGACAGGTGGTGCAGGTTCTTCAGCTGCTTCAGAACAGGGAAGCTGTCGGCCGTCAGCAGGGTGCTGTCGCTGTGAACAGACAGAAAACTGTCACCAACTGCTGCAGGACCACCACTGGACACATGGAGGCAGCAACAGGAAACTAAAGCTCTGAGCAGACATTTAAATACAGTCATGAATCAGCAGGTCAAAGTTTGCTTTTACAGCAGGAAGAACAAGTATTTAATACGCTGCTGAGTCTGCAGGTTCTCCAACCTCCAAAGCTTGTAGAAGTCTTTCATTTTTATCAGAAGTTCTCTTCAACTGTGAGAGATTAAATTTAAAACAAAAATCCAGAAAATCACATTGTGTGTTTTTTAAGTCATTAATCAGCATTTTATTTCATGACATCAGTATTTGATCCCCTACCAACCAGTAAGAATCCCAGTTCTCTCAGACCTGTTGGTTCTTCTTTAAGAAGTCCTCCTGGTCTCCACTCATTACCTGGATTAACTGCACCTGTTTGAACTCGTTACACTGGATAAAAGACACCTGTCCACACAAACAATCTCCAACCTCTCCACCATGACCAAGACCAGAGAGCTGTGTGAGGACATCAGGGGTAAAATAGTGGACCGGCACCAGGCCCAGCAGCTTGGTGAGAAGACAGTAACTGTTCAAGATGACACTGAATCTCCTACAGTCTGGGGCTCCAAGCAAGATCTCACCTGGTGGGGCATCAATGATCATGAGGAAGGTGAGGGATCAGCCCAGAACTACACAGCAGGACCTAGTCAATGACCTGAAGAGAGCTGGGACCACAGTCTCAAAGAAGACCATCAGTAACACACTACGCCTCCATGGATTAAAATCCTGCAGCGCTGCAAGGTCCTCCTGCTCAAGCCAGCGCAGGTCCAGGCCCGTCTGAAGTTAGCCAAGGACCATCTGGATGATCCAGAGGAGGAATGGGAGAAGGTCCGGAGGTCAGATGAGACAAAAATAAAGCTTTTTCGTCTAAACTCCTCTCGCCGTGTTTGGAGGAAGAAGGATGAGGACAACCTCAAGAACACCATCCCTACCATGAAGCATGGAGGTGGAAACATCATTCTGTGGATGTTTTCTGCAAAGAGGACAGGATGACTACACTGTACTGAGTGGAGGGTGGATGGGTCCATGTATCAGGAGATCTTAGCCAACAACCTCCTTCCCTCAGTAAGAGCATTGAAGATGGAACATGGCTGGGTCTTTCAGCAGGACAACGACCTGAAGCACACAGCCAGGGCAGCGAAGGAGTGGCTCCATAAGAAGCATCTCAAGGTCCTGGAGTGTCCTAGCCGGTCTCCAGACCTGAACCCAATCGAACATCTTTGGAGGAGCTGAAAGTCTGTATCGTCCAGCAACAGCCCTGAAACCTGAAGGACCTGGAGAAGATCTGTATGGAGGACCGGTCCAAAATCCCTGCTGCAGTGTCTGCAAACCTCATCAAGAACTACAGGAAACGTCTGAGATCTGGAATTACAAACCAAGGTTTCTGTACCAAATATTAAGTTTTGTTTTTCTGATGGATTAAATACTGATGTCATGAAATAAAATGCTAATTCATTACTTAACACCAACCCTGTGGATAACAGTCCAACTGTTGCTATGGAGACATGGTTCCTGCACATCATCATGGAAATACTTCACTGCCCGACTTAAATGATCATCCCTTTACGTTCCTTTTAAACAAGGAAGGAAAGGAGGAGTCTATGGGATAGGGAATAAAATCTAGAAAAACTTTCTTTTTCCAACTAATCCAGACCTGGAAAATACTGAAATCTAATTCCAGACATCACAGGAACCCTCTGGAGAACTTAAGATGCCACCCTTAGCTCAGATTAAAGCTCAGATTAAAGCTCAGACCTTCTCACTGAGAAGATTGGAAAATAGGAGCTGTTTCCATGTCTTCACCAGGAAGTCCACATGTGGATGAGAAACCGTAAATACAGGTGGTCCTACCTGAGATCTAACGTTTGAATGTTTGGACATCTCTCTACCAGAACCTTCACATCTGCAAAAATAACATGAAAAATGTTTCAGGACAGGAAAATTGTTCATTTGGAAGAACTTCAGCAGAATCACAGAAACTGAGAGGAAAGAATTAAACCCAAAGGAAAAACTGAAGCATAAAAACAGGTTCGAGTTCAATTAAGAACTCCAGACAAGCTCCAGGAATCCTGGAGAACTTTTGATGGGGTCGATCCCGCCCCGTTGCTCACCGTCCAGCGCCAGGCTCTCTCTGTAGCCGCTCAGGTTCAGGGCCGTGACGCTGGGACTCAGATGATTCACCACGCTCCGCACATGGTCTCTGCTGAAGATGCACCACGAGACGTTTACCTGCTCCAAACTGAAACAGGGACACAGAGGGGCTCAGTCTCAGGAACAGAACCATCCGGTACCGGTAGAACAGACAAAGCCATGAGCTGACCTGCAGCAGGATGTCAGCATGTCGGACAGAGCCGCAGCCGAGAAACCGGAGCAGCCGCTCAGGTTGAGCTGCAGCAGGTTGCAGTTCTTCGCCAGGCAGCTGGGAGACCAAACGCAGACAGAACCATCAATACAAGTTCTACAGTCCTCACACTGACGAGCCAACGGTGCCGACCCGTTTACCTGATGATGCTGTCAGAGAGCTGCAGAGCCTCCAGGCTCAGATACTGAAGCTGCCTGCAGCCCCGGATGATGCTCTGCAGAGCTGAGGTGGGAATGATGGAGCTGGAGAGATCCAGTTCTACAAGCTGCAGTGTTCTGGAACCAGAATACAAAACTATCAGGTGCAGCTCTTCGTGAAAGTATTCACACCCCTTTAACACCACGTCTGAACCACAAACATTAGGGTGTTCTATGAGACAGAACCGCCAGGAAGAAAAACGATTCATGGTTTCAACATTTTTCACAAAACAAAATCTGAAAAGTGCGGCAGGTATTTGTTTTCAACCATCTTTATGATGACCTCCCTAAATAAAACCCAGTACAACCAAGTGTCTTCAGAAGCCCTCTAATCAAGAACCAGACTGAGCGGTTCTGGTTCTGGCCTCAGAGGTTCTTTAGAGGTTATTAGAGAACAACCAGCATCATGAAAATGTCTGCTGGAGGAAAAACTAACACTGAACACCCCATCTTCATAGTGAAGCATGGTGGAGGCAGCATCATGCTGTGGGGATGCTTTTCCTCAACAGGGGCGGGGAAGCTGTCAGAGTTGATGGATAGAGCTAAATGCAGACGATGGATGGAGCCAAATGCAGACGATGGATGGAGCTAAATGCAGACGATGGATGGAGCCAAATGCAGACGATGGATGGAGCCAAATGCAGACGATGGATGGAGCCAAATGCAGACGATGGATGGAGCCAAATGCAGACGATGGATGGAGCCAAATGCAGACGATGGATGGAGCCAAATGCAGACGATGGATGGAGCCAAATGCAGACGATGGATGGAGCCAAATGCAGACGATGGATGGAGCCAAATGCAGACGATGGATGGAGCCAAATGCAGACGATGGATGGAGCTAAATGCAGACGATGGATGGAGCCAAATGCAGACGATGGATGGAGCCAAATGCAGACGATGGATGGAGCCAAATGCAGACGATGGATGGAGCCAAATGCAGACGATGGATGGAGCCAAATGCAGACGATGGATGGAGCCAAATGCAGACGATGGATGGAGCCAAATGCAGACGATGGATGGAGCCAAATGCAGACGATGGATGGAGCCAAATGCAGACGATGGATGGAGCCAAATGCAGACGATGGATGGAGCCAAATGCAGACGATGGATGGAGCCAAATGCAGACGATGGATGGAGCTAAATCCAGGACAATCCTGCAAGAAAAACTGTTAGAGGCTGCAGAAGACCTGAGACTGGGTGGAGGTTCACCTTCCAGCAGAAGAACCACCCTGAACATACAGCCAGAGATACAATGGATGGTTTAAATCAAAGCAGGTTTGGGTCTTAGAATGGCCTAGTCAAAGCCCAGACCTAAATCCTACTGAATCTGTGGTGAGACTTGAAAACTGATCACAGATGTTCTCCATCCAGTCTGGCTGAGTTTGAGATGTTTTACAAAGAAGAACGAGGAGAACCTTCAGTGTCGACAGTGAAACCTGGTAGAGAACCTGAAGGTTTGGCTGAGAAAGGTGGTTCTGAGTTCTGACTCACTGGGCCTAAATATAAATGCACGCCACACTTTTCAGATTTGCGGTTAGTAAAATCATGAATTATTTCTGTCCTTGTTGGGGCAAATTAAAACCATCAGAACCTAGAACTGAACCACGATCCGAGCTGATTACCATCAGCCCTGAACGGGCCTACCCAGACCTGTAAAAACGTGTTCAAGACACAGAACCATAAACACAAGATTTGGACTCACCGAGGTTCTGGGAGCTCCAGCTTTGTGACAAAAGCCCGAGGGCAGCGCAACCGGTGGACTCCGGTCTTCAGAACATGCTGTAGAGCCAAGCCCGTGTGGGTCAGGCCCTCCAGGTCCACGCTGTGCCACAGAGACTCATCCAACCTGAGACAAACACAGGAAAGGTTACCACAGAACCAGCAACACGACCCGGAATTAGATCCTGGACCATCAGGAAGAAAAATGTCCCTTTAACCAATCATGCTTGTATGTCCAGCTGGTTCTGGTTCTGTGTATTTTCATGCTGGTTAAATCCACCCAGACCTGAAGCGGCCAGCAGAGTTGTTCTGAGTCCGTTTCAGAGCGGTTCTGCTGACAAACATTTTGTCAGCAGAACAAAAGCTACTCTACCTGTTCTGTTTCTGCAGAACCTTTGAAATATGCTGTGAAAGGAGCTCAGCTCAGGTTCTGCAGAATCAAACCAACAGATAAAGAATAACACATCTGATCCGGGCCAGTCAGAACCTTATCCCAAACCTGAAACTCACACCAATTATAGTTTGGTTTGTTTACCAGGTCTTAGCGCAAAAACTGACATCTGGTTCTGGTTCTGGTAAAAAAAAAAAAAAAACGTAAACAGGGATAAAAATGAGCAACTTTGGTTTTCAGGAAATGTTCTGGTCCAGAAAGTTGATCCGTTGCTCCATAATGTTCTGGGTCGGTAAACCCAACCAAATGGATCAACAGCAGGAGAAATGGACCTAAAGGTCCTCACACTCAGTCCAGGTTCAGGACGTGTTGGATCAATGAATCTGAACAGAACAAGTTCTGTTTAAACCTGAAAGGTTCTGTTTCAGCTTGAGGTCCAAAAAATAAAGACAAAACTGCAGAATTTCTATTTTTTTTAATGAATCAAATGAATGAATAAAAATTAAAAGGGACATTAATGAATCTCTACGATGTGTTTCAGTGATTACTGGAATAAATTAGGGATGGGTACCATTTAAACCGACACGGTACCAATACCTGGTACCCGGGAATCGGTACTCAACGCTACCGGTTCTTGGTACTTTTGTGATTGTTTATGTTGGAATAAATGTTCATTTGTTTAATAATAAAATCTTTTTTAACATTTTTACCTCTTAATATTTAAACATGAAAACAACATCCAGAGGTTTGAATTGTAACATCTCAGATGTTTCAAACATTTCTTCTCCATGTTTCTGGCTGCAGACGACCAGTCGCTAGGATGCAGGAGTTGTAGATCTGAAGCTGACGAGAAAGATCTGGTGCTTCACCAGGAGCTTCCTCAGATTAGAAGTATTCCCATCGCTGGTCTTGCACATTGCATCAGAAATATTGCAGCGAGCGTAATCTGCACCGCTTTTTGAAAAGTGGAGCCATACTTTCAGCGCTTTCTATCAGCCGTGCTTTGTTGACGGTACCAGCGGCTGCTGACGTCATTACGTTCCTGTGGGTGCAATGCTGTGTTCATGTCCGGCATGGAAAATCGCCCGCTCTCCCACTCCCTCATCGTCACAATGATGCATTTGGTACGGAAACATGGTACCGTTTGATTTTATGTGAATCAGTACTCTGTAGTACCGATGGAATTCGGTCGGTACCAAAGGAGTAACGACTTCGGTACCCATCCCTACCGATATCAACATCCAATATTATTAATCCGCTCCCCAGGACTTATCGGACCGATACCGACATGTTAACCAGCATCGGACTGACACCGATGTTAAAGCCGGTTCATCGTGCTTCCTTGCTCTCATTCTAATTTACTGAATATGAAACATCTTCTAAGCATAGAAAGTGCTCCTGATCCGTTTCATATCTGCACCCAGATTGACACACAGTTGCTCTGCCGGGGGTTCTACTGGAGTTCTACAGGAACAGGTTCGCTGTTTCCTCGCCACTTATCCAGAGCTAAGTGACACTAACAACAAGCAGTTGTTCTTTCAGAACCCTGACAGTACCACCGTGGTCCGATTTCTAGACTTACGCCAGTCGATGCCAGCGCTTACACACTGCAGAGACTCTGAGCAGGTCCTGCAGAGGGAGGCAGAAGTAGACCCTGAGGAGCAGCTCGTCTGGAAGATGATCCCATAAAACACCTGCAGAGAGGAAAACTGTTTTATTACTCAGAAAAACATAAAGGCTCATTTTCAGCGGCAGGTTGCCTTGAACTCGGTAAAAACGTTCATAGAGTGAACACAGAAACACTTCTAAAACACACACTGAATATAACAGTATATTATTAATAATAAAATGTTAACAAACGCTGTTACATTATGTGTGGATATTGATTGTCCAGGAGCCACTTCTCTACTGATTTAGAGACATTTCTAGTTGGAGATGTTCCTGAGATCTGTGGGTCAGGTGTCCAGGTGTGTGATGCTCTCCCAGAAAAAGACTACGGCCCAAAACGGCTTTATCTAAAGGGAACCACAGTCTCCTCTGCTCTGGGCTCCCAACTAAGAAAATGATATTTTAATAGAATATGACAATAAAAGGAGTTTGTTTGGACAATCTTTCAATGATTGAAGTGGTTTTCCCACCTGATGTGGATTGCCTCCTCCTCCTGGACCTCCTGGCCAGAACAAAGTCGTTCTCCTTTCCCCTGGAGACCAGCCGGGGATGTTTGGGTCTGGGTGACCGCTGCAGGACCAGTTCTGTCGGGGTGGACTCGGAGCCCAGGCCCTCAGAGAGGCAGCTCTTCCTCTTGTTCCTGACGGGGTGCTGGAGGTTCATGCAGGGCAGCTCCTGCAGAGGCATGCTGCATGGATGGAAGAAGCTCAGATCAGTTTTACAGACCTAAATAATTCATATTTTCTTCCAGAAACCTCTCAGAGAGACATTGAAGCTCCTGCAGGGAATAGCTGGATGGTAGAAGCAGCTCAGATCAGCTTTAATCCCAACTTTAATCCCCGTTTTCCTGCACGAAGCTCTCAGTAAAAAGCTGCAGCTCTTGCTGTCCGCCATATTGATCTTGATAACAGGGAGGAAACCGCGCAAATTGTAACCCTAAAACTCACCAGAAAGAGCCCAGTCAGCCTCACCACAGACTGGCGGAGGTTTATACTGGTCTAACTGGTTTCATCTGGGGTTAAAAAACACTGGAACAACTAATCAGCGCTAGTTAACAGGATCAGGCGGATTGAGGCGCTTTTTAACATTAATACCGTCAGATTATTAATAGAAGCATGATCAGTCTGACTGTTCAAAATAATTCATAATCCCCAGGAAACAGATTACTTGATCAAATGATTTCATCCCAAAGAGGAGTTCATTTGATCTGTTTTATGTAAGCTGTTAGTCTGCGCTCTTCCCTCCACATTAATCTGCTAGAAAAACGTTTGAAACATGAAATAAACCTGCAAGGATCCCACCTTCCCTCAGACATCCCGCTTTTCCAGGTTATTCCCGGTAATCCTGCCGTTTAATCCGGAATTTCACTCTGAATCTTCTCTCTGCGCTCCAAACTCAGACTCTTTAAACCTGCCGCCACCACACACGCGCCCTGTTTTCATGACGTAGGATGATGTGTCGTCACAACATGACGTGGGCTCACTGACGGGGAGTACCGCCACCTACCGTCAAGGAGGATGTAGGACAGAATCACATTACCTTTTTCTTGCTCTAGTTTCAGATCATCTATCCATCCATCCACACATCCATCCATCCATCATCCATCCATCCATCCATCCACCCATCTATCCATCCATCCATCCATCCATCCATCCATCCACCAATTCATCCATCCATCCACACATCCATCCATCCATCCATCCATCCACACATCCATCCACACATCCATCCATCCATCCATCCATCCACACATCCATCCACACATCCATCCATCCATCCATCCATCCACACATCCATCCATCCATCCATCCATCCACACATCCATCCACACATCCATCCATCCATCCATCCATCCACCAATTCATCCATCCATCCACACATCCATCCATCCATCCATCCATCCACACATCCATCCATCCATCCATCCATCCATTCATCCATCCTTCCATTCATCCATCCATCCATCCATCCATCCATCCACACATCCATCCATCTATCCATCCATCCCTCCCTCCATCCATCATCCATCCATCCATCTATCCATCCATCCCTCCCTCCATCCATCATCCATCCATCCATCCACCCATCCATCCACACATCCATCCATCCATCCACCCATCCATCCCTCCCTCCATCCATCCCTCCCTCCCTCCCTCCCTCCATCCATCCCTCCCTCCCTCCCTCCATCCACCCATCCATCCCTCCCTCCATCCCTCCCTCCCTCCCTCCCTCCATCCATCCCTCCCTCCCTCCCTCCATCCATCCCTCCCTCCCTCCCTCCATCCACCCATCCATCCCTCCCTCCATCCCTCCCTCCCTCCCTCCCTCCATCCATCCCTCCCTCCCTCCCTCCATCCATCCCTCCCTCCCTCCCTCCATCCATCCACCCATCCATCCATCCATCCACCCATCCATCCATCCATCCATCCATCCCTCCATCCCTCCCTCCCATTCTATTCTATTCTATTCTGCAGTTTGGTTTAACAGCCAGTAGATGTCGCTATAAGCAGCTCTATAATAAAAGGCAGTTATAAAATCCTTCTTTTTGTTGTAGATCATTACATTCTGACCACATCTGTGGGACACTTTAACTAGACCACTCAGAGGCCTTAAACGGCTGCGGTTTCTTTGTGTTTTTCTTTTTTCTTTTTTTACCACAAACAACAGAGAAAAATCTGTTCATGATTTTCTGTGTTTGTATAATTATAGACTGATATGTTCCTCTGAGACCTGTCAGAACCTTTTTAGATGTTTTGAAAAAGAAAGCTGCAGGAAGCCAGTTTCAGAGCAGTTAGATGGATTATTGTTGCCTCAGCTGCCAAAAGCGCTCCTGGTTCTATTATGATCCAACACCACTGCCTCTTATGTTCATACTTAAACCTTCCTGGTCATAAAATAACTGTTAATAAGCTGTAACGTGAAAGATGTAAAACAGCCTGAGCCCGTATCGTGTTTTTGTTGCTTTCAGGACTCGCTTTGAATCGATTTTTATTTTGCTTCTGCAGAAGGAAACGTCTCTGGGCTTTAACACCCCTTCATAGATCTGCTGCTATCTTTTTGTTGTAGTTTTCTGGTAATTTATGGATTTATTAGGAATTATATTCTGAGGATTTAAATGATGGATGAAAAGTTTCCTGTCTGAGCCCTCACAGATGTTTAGAGATGTTATTTGAGTTTTGGAGCATTTCCTGGGAACGTGCAGCCTGACCTTCATATGGTGCAGATTAAATGACTTCATAACAGGAGATCTAAACGACTTCGTTCAGCTGCTTCTGGTTTACATTCAACTTTATATTTAGTCCTAAATTTTCAACACAAGGCGTCCGCTAACTTCAGCCACCAGAGCAGATAAAGATCCATGGTTCCTGGATGGATCTATAGATGTTAACGATGAAGAAAGCTTTGAAGAAGATGAGTGAAGCATGTCGGTGTTTTCAGATTTGGACAGATAATAACTCTAGGAAGGCGTGCATTTGAACGTTCTGACTGCAGACACATGGAAACAATCTGCAGCTGATGTGAGTTTGGGGCCTGAGAGACCTCCAGGTTCTGACTGATGATAAGGCAGGAAATACTGGGTCAAAAACAGCAGCAGCACAAGAACCTGCTGATTTCAGCCTCAAACTCATTTTGTAATCCATGTCATCAAATAACAACAGAGGAAACAATTGACTTTTCTCATTTTTATTTTAAAAACTCACAAAAAAATCAGTGAATATGAAGAGAAACACGTTAAACATCAAGATCTCACAGAAACTACAGAACCCATTGTTCTGTTTTATTGGCCTCATGGATCCAAACAAGTGAACATTATTTATTTTGTAAAGTTGGAACATTTTTAGTTTGGATCAAATTGTTTGAAATCTTCAGCTTTAAAGTTATTGTATTACTTGGTTTTGTTTCTATAAACATTCGAATCCAGAACCTGCAAAAGCATCCGAACCCCAACAACCGTTCCACATTTTATTACATTAGAACCACAAACTTTAATGTATTTTATTGGGATTTTATGGGACAGAACACCACAAAGTGAAGCATAACTAGAAAGTAGAAGTAAAATGATTGTTTTTTACAAATACAAATTCTCGACTCTGAGTCCCCTAAAATAAAACCCAGTTGTCCTCAAAATGTTCTAGTTGTTTAGGTACAGCAGGTCGCTCATCATCCCAAAGAACGTACAGTAGATCCAAAAAGTGGGACCATAATAATTATTCCCAAACTTTTTCCACATTTAATGACAATAATCTCATTTTGAGTCTGCTCACCTTTCAATTAACAGTTTAATTTAGTTGCAGCATTCAGTCTCTTTGGTAAAGGTCTCATCCTGACTTCCTAATATTTTCCCGCTCTGTCTGCAACGTTCACCAGATCTCTCAGATTGTGAGGACCTGTCTTGTCTCTCTTCAGGTGATTTCTATCAGATTTGATTCTGGACTCTTGTTTGGTCTTTGTAAAACTTTTATTTTCCTGTCAGGAAGTCATTTTATGCAGATGTTGAGGTTGGCTTGGCGCCAGAAGAATAAAACCCTTTTTCATGTTCAGGGCTCTAGCAGACACCTGAAGGTTTGGGGCCAAATCTGGCTGCTTTCAGAACTATTGATAACTTATTTGACCTTGATGACCCTCTCAGTTCTAGCTGAAGAATACCATCTCCACAACATGATGCTGCCACCACCATGTTCCACTGTTGGTATCTTGGTATCTTTAGAGGTGCTCAGGGTTTGGTTGCGTGAACAATTTATCTTTCAGAGCTGTGACCCTGAAGGTTCAGCCTGAGTCCTTCGGATCATGACAGATTCCTTCACACGTTTTTAGGACTGGACCTTTTTTTGGTAGAAAAGCTTCTGGCCTGCAACTGTGCTGCTCAGTCCAGACATATGGAGAATCCAGCTACCTTCCTGACCCGTTTCCATCCTGTCCTAATATACATTTTAGAGAAATGTCCAGTTTTCTAATTCTAATGTTGTTCCATATTTTCTACATTACTGATGACGGTCTTCACCATGCTATCAGCTGGTGTGGAGTTTATTTCTACCATTCTCCTGACTGATACCTTTAAACAAACCACAGCTTTAGGCAAAGTAATGCAAATGAGCAAATGATCTGAACATCCTGCCAGGACATTGCTTCACAATCATTAGATTGAGTGAATCTGATGGCAGCTGTGAAGAGAAGAAGACTAAAAGCTGAAACTGAGTCAAAACATGTTGAAAAGTTTTTAGTTTAAGGGTGAAAACAATTTTATGTTCTGTTTTCATGTCTAACAGGTTTTAGTGGTCAGTTGAATATGATTATGTCACCTTAAAGGTGGAGAAATTGTGATTTTGCTGAAGAAAAACGATTGCATTCCCTTGTGTTGCAACATGTTAGCGTAGAAGCGTCCATAAGTTACACAGAATCCGTGTCTGCCTGATGAAAGCATCATGTTCTGGAAAGAGTTTTGAACATTTCATATGCAGGACTGGCTTATCTGGTGAGCAGGAATACAGACTTTACCTTTTATCAAAATGTTTTCTAGTATAATGATGATATTAGGTGAAAATAAAAGATGATAAAAACCATCTTAAAGCTGTAACTGCATAGATTCTCATACATTTATTTAACTGCTGGTTGCTTTTAATAACAATGCTGCTTAACCATGCTACAAAAATATTCTAATAATTCCCCTCTTCTGCATTTAATCTTCATCTGAAGCATAAACACAGTGTTAATCTATGCTTTCCTAGAATTTATAATAATGGTTCTAACAGGAAGAATCCAGTCCTGGTTTTCTGTATCTGTTGTTAAAAGTTCATACAGAGATCAGGAAAAGCTGACAGTGAACAGAACCATAACCAAAACTGTAAAAGCTACACTGGATTACTGGTTTAGTACCAGTATGTCTTATTGGTTTAAGCAATCATCAGCGTCCTGCACTGATTAGAAACTCAATCACCTTAAATATAAAAACAAAAATAAAATAAAAATAATGTCTCTCCTTTAGGACTTAAGCAGAATCTCTGTTACAAGGAGAAAAATGAGTCATGATGAACATCCTGCCAATGTTCAGCCACAGATCTGAGTAAAAAGGACTTCAACTGAAAATGAGAGCTTTTATATGACGTTAAACTATGAGCTCTGATTAATTTCAGAAGACTGAGGTTTAACCTTAAATAACACCTTGCATGATCAAACGTATGTCTGGTTCACACGGAAAGATATTAAAACGGTCAGTTGATTTTCAACCCCTGAGAGACCCCACACATGACGATAAGAATCGTAGATATAACCGGTTTGGTCCTACAGTGTGTGTTGTCCAGCCCCATGGAAGCACAACACACTAAAACACACCAACAGATTCCACTCATGAATCTTCAGATGTCAGACTGGAAATCTGCAGAGTAAATAAACATGGCTGACGAGGAAGAAGCAAGAAACATAGTTGGTTGACTCATTTTAAATGAGGAAAACATTCGTAAAGAAAGGTGTTGGTTAAAGGAGTGGAGACAGCGTGAGCAGAGGCTCAACCTGCTTCACCACGATAAGGATGAGAGTTGGTGTGTTTTCTTGGGAAACATCGTTATACATTATATTTACATTGTTCTGGTGTTTTATTGAGCTTTGCTGGTTAATTACAACTGAAATAAATTTCTGATTGGCTACACGTCGCATTCAACAGGCTGAGTGCTTGCTTGTGCTCAGGAAACACCCCAAGCACTTGGCCATTAGGCCAAGATAATCTGATGAATACCGCGGAGGTTGGAGCGGTTCCGGTTCCGAGCAGACTAGATCCCTCTAATCACACCAAACACAGCAGGAATATCTCATTAGACTATCTTTAGAACCATCATGATGATTGGGGCATCTTTAAAATTGTCAGAAGGGGAAGATCTGGTTAAAAATCAGCATAAACATCTGGCTGTGTGAACCAGGGATTAGCATCTAGATGATTAATACTGACTGTCAGTAACTTCTTATTTCTTGTGTCACATAAAATTCAACACAAACTAAGTCTTTCAACAAATCACATCAGGACAACTGGACTGGAATCGCTCTGAATAATTAGAATGTTTTAATGCTCAGGATTTTCTGTTAGTTCCTGATTCTAACAAGGGTTCCTCAGAGTCCGTGAATACCATGGAGTCTTCATCCACTGGCTGTAAAAAAACGAGGCAGAGTAGATAAACTTAATACTGACCCTACTGCTATTGTCCAACTATGAAAAGCTCAGGAGGTGATGGTGAAGAAAAGCTCAGGAGGTGATGGTGAAGAAACCTGTGTGTAACTGTGTTCCTATTTGGACTCGTCCAGCTGACACCATTTGGCACCTTGTTGCTTCAGTGTTCTGCAGAACTTCACCAGCTTGGATCAGTACCACACCAGATCAGTCCCAACTGTCCACGGTCAGACTGCACATGAGGAAACTGTTTTGTCCGTAGTGAAGGTTTTACATCTTAATGAAACAAGAGACATGATTCCAACAATAACTGAATGGATTATTCTGATTTTAGGAATTAGTTTACGTATTTATACAGGTTCAGAGCAACCAAAGAAATCCATCCCGATTCTACGAGGGTAGCCTTCTAGCACCTTCAGCGCCACTGGATCAAACTTCCAGTAGTACAGTCCACTCAGGAAGTTGGCATAACCTGTCCAGAAGGTGAAAGAGGTCAGATGGATAAAAACGCTCGAACCCACCGGTTAATAACCAGACTGTCAGAACCTGACCCAGGTTCTTACCATAACTGTCCAGAAAAGTTGCGTTGATGTGGCTGGGCAGTCCCGCCCACTCATGTATGCTGTGAGGATGGCGATCCTTAACCCGCTTCTCCTGAACGTTGAAGGACCAGTAAAAGGAGGATTTGAAGAGGTAAACCTTCTCAGTGTGGTCCTCCTCCCATCTCAGAGCTGCCTCGATGTCTGTTACAGGAAGACCCAGCCGCTCCAAAGAGTCTGGTCCGGATATCTTCCTCTCAGCATCAAACACCCAGTAACTGTCACCTGCCGCAGCAAAAACACAGAAGTCTTCTACAAGTTTGGATCTCACTGGCCTGACAAGAGTCTGTGATTGACCATTAGTAAGAAAGTCTAAATTAACACAGGTGTTGGGTCCCACCTAATCAGGAACCTGTGCAGCCACTGAATAAAATCCAACCTACCAACTTCCTTCTGTCAGCCCTGTAATCAGGAACCGACTGGATGACAGATTAATGTGGGAAAAAAGAAGCTGCTGAGGACCAGAAGTTCACTGGTTCCTATGGTGATTCCCTCCTTTTCTGGAGGCCAGAGAAAATATTCAGATAAAACTAGCTTTATGTTGTGTTAAACTAATCAAATATCTAGAGTTGACCAAACCAAATATTTTAAACCAAGGTTCTGACACCAGTGTAGTAACCCCACTTAGCTAGCATTAGCTACCCTGCCGGCTAGCTTGTTTCCAGTGGAGAGGGATCAAATGTTCAAATTCTTTTGATGAAACAAATTAATGATAGGATTATAGTGCTGCTAAATATTTACCCCTTACAGATTTCCAATTTTTACTTTATTGTTACAGTCAAATGTTTCCGATCATCAAACTAACTTTATTATCAAAGATAACCTAAATAAATACAAACATAAATTGTCATTAACCGCAAGCTCAGTTTTACTAGCCACACTTTGGCCTAATTGCTGCCAGGCCTGTAGAATAAAAAAGATCATTTAATCAGAACCTGTCTGACAACATGAAGTAGGCTAAAGATCGTAAATCAACACATCATGTCCTGATCTAAAGGAATTCAATAACAAAGGAGAAACAAAGTCACTGACATCTATCTGCCTGGAAAAGGTTACAAAGTCTTTCTAATGCTTTGGGACTCCACAGAACCACAGTGAGAACCATTATCCACACCTGGAGAACAGTGGAGAACCATAGATGAATCCATATTATCTAAAGCTCTGAAGGGCTCACTGCCTCAGTTAAGGTTAATAGTCGTAATTCAACAAAAGACAAGAGAGACTGAGCAAAATGGCATCCATGGGAGAGTTCCAAGGCCAGAACCACTGCTGACCCAAAAGAACACAATAGCCTGATTCACATTTACCAGAAAACATCTCAAAGATCCCCAAGACTGGAAATATTCTGTGGACTGATGAGACAATAATAAAAACAAAATGATTGTTTTGGATTGGAGCACATGCGTCTATAAAAGGTGATGAAAGAGAATATCAGAGCTGACACCAAACAATGAAGCCGAAAGACCTTTTCATAGACCTTCAAGACCAGATTGTGTCAAAGCACAAATTTGGAGAAGAATACAAAAATATTTTGGTAGTATTAAATGCTCTGCGGTCTCAGTTATTCAGGCATAGATTAAGCTTGGAACCACCAGGACCCTCTGCAGATCTTTCCACTGACCAAATTGAGTAATCAGAGAAGAAGAGACGTGACGACAAACCCAATTGTCACTAAGGTGCAGCTCCAGTCTTCCCTTGTGGAGATAAAAGAGGCCCCAGAAGGTCAAGCCAATCAGGCCTTTTGGTAGAGCGGCTGGATGGAATCCACTCCTCAATAAAGATCACAGAGCAGCACATAGGAGGTCTAAATGGACCAAAACAGAACATTTTTTGTCATGATTGGTAGCAGGATTTTCAGCAATTTTTTATTGTTATGTTCCAAATGGTTTTGCCATATCAGTTCTCTTATCTATGCTTATATTTGTTGGGTGTTCTTCCTGCTTTTCTTTGCATTCAGCTTTGTAGTTTATTCTTGTGTTTTTGTTATTTTTGTTAGCATGACTCCCAGTATCTTTGTTTAGTATCAGTCATGTTTTTGCCTTCATTCGCTTCCACTGCCTTGTTAATCAGGGTTATTTATTCCACCTGTTTCACTGTTTTCACCTGTGCCGTGCTCCATATATACTCCTCTGTTCTGTCTACTGCTCGCTGGACAGTACTGTTTTGCCAATGTAATTTTTTTACATTTCTGCTTCATACCTTGTTGTACGTTTTTGCTTTTTATTGATTAAACATTTTTTAACTCGCTGTGCTGCTACTGCCTACCTGTCTGCATTTTGGGTCCTACGTCACGAAATCCATGACATTTTTAATCTGAGCTCCAAGTTTCAGGTCTGGACAAAACAGGCACTACTACTTAAGGGCAGAACATAGTCGGGCGTACTAGGAGGAGCCCGGACTCCGTGCACACTAATTTGCCGTGTAGCTTTGGAAGAAACAAAAAGAAAAGAGTGTGGTGTTAAAGGCCATTAAACCAGACTAGGGACGAAAAAGACGAATTCACCTCTCGGTGCGAGGCAGAAAGTGGCCGTTACGCTGCGCGTACTTGCGACAGGCTGCTTCGGCAGGGTGTCACATATAAAACAGTTTGATGTGGAGACTATTTCCTGCTGAACAGTTTATGGTGTGGCACCGTGTGCGCAGTTATAAAAACTGAGCTTTGCACGGACACGTCCGGTGGACGTCCGCTTTGAGGGGAGTCCACGCGTACGCCCGCGGAGTCAAGTATGCGCCGCTATGTTGTGCCCTTTAGGGTAATACCATCCCTTCTGTACAGCAATGTGGTGGTAGCATCATGCTGTGTTTATCTGCAGCAAGATCAGGGCAACTGGTCCCCACTGAAGGTAGGATGACAGCAGGCCAATATGAAGAGGTTCCTCAGGCAAACCTCAGTCATGACCTTCCAACACCACAACAACCTGGAGCAAACAGCCAAGATAAGAAAGGAGTGGCATCAGGAACAGTTTGTGAACGTCCTTGAGTGGCCCAGTCAGAGCCTGGACAAAGCTTGAGAGGATCTGCAGAGAAGATTGGGTGAAAACACCCAAAACTGGTGAGCCAGGCTTGTAGAGACAGACCCAGTAAGATCTGGGGCTGTGCTGGTTGGGTTGAGGTGATGGCCTCAACATTTATTATTAAGCCAGGATTGTGAATACTTCTGTCCTTGTTATGTTTAAATAATGTCATTATTGCCTGTTTTGTGTAACACTTTGAATTACAATTGACTTTCACCAGCTTAAGTTCTTTATCTTCAACCACATCTAACCTGCTTTCGGAACCATTCAGTGTCTTAGAGTTGTCTGGTAACCTCTACACCTCTATAGCACGTATGTGACAGTTTTGGTAAGAAATCAAAGGTCAGTTGGCCTCTACAGCTCAATAACCTCTTCAGCACATGAAACCTACATGCAGAAGGAAAGAGAGGTCTGTTAGCTGTTTCATGGGAAGATGAATAGAAATGTTATGTTTTCTTCTGTACCTTGGAAGAACCAGGTGTTGCCAGTCCTGTCTTCATATGCTGCATCAATGTAGTCAGGAATACCGCTCCAGTGGCGTGAAGACAAGGCTGGATAGCCACCTTGAAGACGCCTGTCACGGATACGCCACACATATCGAGACCAGAAGAAGAAGAGCTCTCCTCTGATCATGGACACGGCATCAAAGCTTGTCCTGCAGGCATCCGGCTGAGGAAAATAGATAATTACTCATATTTTTGTCCATGGCCTCGTAAAAAGCAGAAGACAGGAGGAAAAGTTTAAATAGAAAAGAGAACGGATTCAAAGTCTTGATCCAGTCCTTGTGTTTTTCCATTTTTTCAGTTTTTCAGATATTCTTGTAATCTTTTAAAGTGGTTTTTATCAAACCTTCTATAAGCTTTCTGAAGGTCTTTCTTTGAACTTTAGTAGTGTTGGACCATTTTTTGCTGAATATTGGACAATTTGCACGTTGCTGGACACCACCAGACCTTCCGGCGTTTTCGGCCATTTTATATCCCAGGACAGTCCGCTACTACAAATCCCAGCAGCCACCGCGGCTGATAGGACAGAAGCGTCGCAGCTCTGAGGCCACAGTCCACTATATAACAGAGGATGAGACGGCCCACCATTGCTTTTCAGCTTGGGACCTAGACACGGTTACCAGCATCTGAAGCAACATCCTGGAGAAGAAGTCCCATGCGGATTTTCATTCATTGTCCTCGTTGGCCAACGAGAAAACTAAACAAATTAAGCTTACAGGAATAAGAAGGCTTGTAAGTTTTCACTTTACTGATCGAAGATGTGGGTTTAACACGTAACCAAAAAAACCAAGGAGTTTCAAGGAGACGGACAGCCACCACGGAATTTGACCGCTCTTCTTGTAGTTTAAATGCGTACGCGCAGTTTTATTTTGTTTCTTGGAAGCAAATGTTAAAGACATGATGACTGGATCAGGACTGTTGCTCATTAGCTTTGAGGATCCTAGTACCATGGTCTCACCAGTTCAGTTTTGATCTCATTGGTCTCTGTTATATCAGGCGGTGTGTACAGAGGAGGTCCATATAAATACTGGATCCCCCTCTTGTCGTCCTCACTGAGCTTCAGAGGGTAGGAATCACTGTAGAAGGGACACATGACAGCATCGGGCACCAAGGAGTGCTGCAGGCCCAGAACATGGCCGAACTCATGAGCTGCAACCTGGAGAAGATCAGTACCTTCACAAACACAGAAATTATTCAGTTGGATTAGCTTTTCACACATTCATATGAAGGGAGCATAAATAATCTTAAATCATCCTACCAGCACCATTGCTGACTGTCCAATCTTCATCATAGTCAAAGTGGACTTCTCCCTCTTTCAGCGTACGCGGGAAAAAAGCGTGGGCCAGTATTCCCCCAGGACCGTCAAATGGTAACTCATCACCATGCCAGTATCTACAAAAGCACATATGATCTTATCTATTGGCATATATTCAATTCAATTCAATTCATTTTATTTATATAGCGCCAATTCACAACACACATCGTCTCAAGGTTCTTCACAACAGTCAGGTTCATACATTCCAATTAACACTAACAATTGAACAGTTCAGTCAGATTCAGTTATTTATTCAAATTGGATAAAAAGTTTTTCTATCTAAGGAAACCCAGCAGATTGCATCCAGTCAGTGACTTGCAGCATTCACTCCTCCTGGATGAACATGTAGAGACAGTGGACAGTCACTGGTGTTGACTTTGCAGCAATCCCTCATACTGAGCATGCATGTAGCGACAGTGGAGAGGAAAAACTCCCTTTTAACAGGAAGAAACCTCCAGCAGAACCAGAACCAGACTCAGTGTGAGCGGCCATCTGCCACGACCGACTGGAGGTTTGAGAGAACTGAGCAGAGACACAAAGAGAACAAAGAAGCACTGATCCAGGAGTACTTTCTATGGGAAGGAAAAGTAAATGTTAATGGATGTAGCTCCTTTAGTTGTTTCATCTAGAAAGAAAGAACAGATCAACTCTGAGCCAGTTTTCAAGGTTAGAGTCTGAAAAAGAGAACATAGAGTTAGTCACAGTAGAAGCTCAGTCAGTAGCCATGTCTAGGAGAGAGAAAGGGTTAAACACTGAAAGACAGGGCCATGTGGATCATCGGTAGAGGGTGAGCATTAAGTTGTTGCCAGCAGAAGCTCGGACGATGCCCCTCTCCAGAAAGATGTCACAGGCAGACACAGAGTCAGGCCAGGTGAACAAAGTTAAAAGCTGAAATAACAGCAAACAATGCAGAATTGGAGAGTAGTGTGAGAATGTAGCGAAGAGGGTGAACGTGGCGCTTATTTACAACAATGTCGTCTCAAGGAACCCCACAAAGGGTCCCACTGATGGTCATTGTTCTACTAAAAACCACAAGGATTGGGATACCTCTCTCTGTCAGACTGATTATAACCATTGGAAAAGAGAAGGGGTCATACAGGTAGCAGAAATGGAGGGTGTGTTTGCACCTCAACCATAACTGAGCCATATAAAACATTTCATGCCATTTCTGTATCTGTAGCATTTCCTAAGATCATCCTAGGAGCAAAAGAACATATTATTCTCTTTCTTCCATTCAGGATTTAGAATAAGTCAAGTCAAATTTATTTATATAGCACTTCTCAGCAACAAGGGACTCAAAGCTAACTCTGCTTTGGAGTTGATATCTATACGTTGCCTTGTCTTGTTAAAAGACCAAGTTAGAGAACTACAGTCTCTGAAAAAGTGTCTCATCTCTCAAAAATAATGACAGAAATAACCACAGGTCCTCTGGAACAAAGGTCTCTGGACAGAAGAGAGAAAAGTATTGAAGTCTGGTCATAAGGCACAGCACCATGTTTGGAGAAAACCAAACAGAAAGTCAGCAAAACACCTCATACCAACTGATGGTGGAGGCATGATGATTGGGCATTTGTTTTGCAGCAACATGTTCTGGGCACCTTGAGTCGACCACGATCTCCCCCATTTACCAAAGTATTTCAGAATCAAATGTAAGTCCATCTGTCTTACAGTTGAAGTTTGGGCCAAACTGGGTCACCATTAGGACAATGATCCCAAACGGAGCAGCCAAGCTACAGCAGAATGTCTGAAAAAGAAAACAATGAAATGGTGCTATGGTGCAGTCAAAGTCCAGACCGTAACCTGCATCAAAACACTGTGGTGGGAGCATCTGCAAAAAACAATGTCTCTGAGCCTCAATGAGCTGAACCAATGGAAGCAATGGAGCTGGAGCTGGAGCTGGAAAGGAAATTGGACCAAAGTTCTTCCACAACGATGTGAGACACTGTTAACACCAGACAGAAAACCACTGCTGGGAGTTAATGGTGCTAGTGGAGATTCTACAAGCTACATGAGCTTTGCAGAGCGACACATTTTTAAGGGTTTTACTCAAAAATGTAGAAGACTTTGATTTTTACTTTGAAAGGACTGCATGCCTTTGCCCCAAAACACAACTTCTCTAAAAACCATCTTAAGGCCAGTAAAATCTTCCTCACGTAAAAGGTTTTTGAACTGAATTTGAAAAATTGCATCAAATTAAAAGCTTTAAACACGACTCATGGCTGGAACCTCTTTGACCTCTGCAGGTCAAAACGTGAAGCAACGATGGTTTGGCAGAGAAACAGGAGTTTTGTTACAACACGGACGTTTCAGATGCCAACGGGACTCGTCAGCCTACAAACATCCAGTTTGAGGCTACATGATATAATTCTGAATGTCCTGTGTTTCAGTTACTGCAGATCTCCAGGTTGAATCTGACAGGTTCTGCTTCTAGATACTGTTTAGTGCTGATTCTGATTCTGATGTATACATGTCCTGTATTATTCAACTAAAACTAAACATTGTTCCAGAGCATTTTTATCAACTAAAACCAGAATTTTAGGGTCATGACTATCTGGCTCAAGTTGGTGGTCTGCGGTTTCTTACCTATTGAAGTCAATGATGATGTCCGCTCTCTCATTAATGACCTCTCTGAACTTCAGAGGAGTAACTGCACTCCAAACCCCAAAGGCCTCCTCCAAGATGAGCCGAACTTTGTCTTCACTCATCTGCCAGGGGAAACGAACAATCCTGGAGGACACAAACATTTCTGAAGGAGTTCATTTTAATGAAACATTAATTGAATGAAAGAGGATGAAACGGATTGGATGAGGATGTCTTGAGGTCCAAAAACACAAAAGATTTTCAGAGTCTGGAGAAGTTGGGTTGAGGGGAATTCGGTTAAAGCGAGACTCAAAGTAACTACAAAACAAGACATTTGTGTTTCTTACCTGTAAGTGAGGTCCGTTTTGTCCCAGCGTCCTCCAAACAGAGCAAATCTTTTCCCACGCTGCTTTCTGCTCATCTTCAGGCTGTGGTCTGACACGTTGAACGGTGTTACTTTGGGATAGTCTGGGACTCCACAGCGAGGACGATTCCAAAACTCTGTCTTATTTCTGGACACCAGAACAGACTTTAAATGGTCTTCTTGGGTCAGAGTGTCCTGCTTGTGTCTACCCCTCTTCTTTAGAACAACATTGCTGTTACTGTGAGGCCATCCCTGCAGACAGACAGCAGTTTCTAAATTTATTAAAAACTTGATTAGATTTTATTATGATTAAAAACTAAATAAAGTCTTTAGTCTTAATTAATCCTCATTTTAGCTGCATCTGAAATGTTCATTAAAGAAACTCGAAAACAAGAGGTTCAAGTATCAAATAGTGGAACCCAAATGGTTTTGTACTTTTAAGCAGTATTTAAGTGCTTGCTTGTGTTTAAAACAATTTTTTAGATGTTTGCTCTTTTAGAACTGATCTTCATGGTGATGTATTCACTACACTTTGTGATTAGGTTAGAATTAATGACAATAATTTCCTATATACAAACATCATGCTAAAAATAACTTATACAGCTAAATATTGTGCTAAATAATAGCAAAAGCATGCTGTTAACATCAGCATTAGTCATTGCAATTTTCATTTTTCAGACGCCCAGGCACTGCAATTTCCTTACTTCTTACGGTTAAGTGACATCTGTCCTTCAACTTAGTCTGATAGATTTAAAAGATTAATGCATGCTAATGCTAAAATTGACATTAATAGCTATTTTTGTGCAAATTGTTGCAATTAGAGTGCTTATATTAACATTTATACATTTCTTTTTATGATTTATTTTTTAATGCCAAGGTATACCAATTCCTCTACTTCATATTGTTAAATTGCCGGTCGCTTTGTCAACAGTCTGGAAGATTTAACAGAATCAGAATCAGCTTTATTGCCAAGTTTGTTGAGACAAACAAGGAATTTGACTCCAGTACATTTGCTCTCAAAAGTGAAGAACATTTTTTTTACATATAGACACAATTGATTTTACAATAGAATATAATATGAGATCAGTCCAAGATTACTGCATGCTAATGTTAGCAATAGCATACATTGCCAAATTTGTGCTAAATGCTAAGATTATCACGCAGACAGTCAGTCAGTCAGTCATTTTCTATCGCTTATTCCATAGTGGGTCGCGGGGGAGCTGGTGCCAATCTCCAGCAGTCTATAGGCATGAGGCGGGGTTCACCCTGGACAGGTCGCCCATCACGCAGACATTCAAACCTAATTATTATGACTTTCATTTTCTTAAAGTGCCCAAGAACCAGTGGTGGTTCTAGACCAAGTTTACCAAGGGGCCAGTGTTTTTTCATGGGGACACAAAATAAAAGAATAAAACAAAAAAATATATATATATTACATGGACCACAGAGCAAAGAGCCACTTGCAGCTCTGGAGCTGCAGGTCGCAGACCCCTGATCTAAGAGGTGAAAACTGTCATCCCATCTCAATACAGCTGAAGCTAAAAGGGCAACACCTTAATTATTATTTTGTTGTTAAAGTAAAACTGTAAAGATAAAAAATGAAATTGGTAAAGAATAAAATTGGTCGAAGGGACCAATCAGGTACGGTTTCTGTGCCAGCTTTAAATATCTTATAATGATATCTTATAATGATATATTTATTATATCATTCTAAGAAATTGATTCAGTATTATGTCTTTAGTACAGGGGCCATAACAGGGGCAAGGACCAGTTCTACAGGGGCACTGGCCCCTGCTGGCCCCTGTCTAGAACCGCCCATGTCAGGCACTGTATTTCCTATACTGTGCCCTACGTGTTTTCCCGGCAAATATGCTAAATGCTTGTACTAAATTGCAACACTAGCATGCTGAAGTTTATGCCCATAGGTAATTATTTTTATTGTCATATTTGTTTTAATATTCCAGACATTCCTCAGCCTTAGCCAATGAATTTGAGAGATTGGTAGCATTACCTCCCTAATGTTAGTATGCTAAATGTTAGCATTAGCACACTAATTATAACATGGTAAAATAAGAGCTTAGTCATGTCAGTGCATTTTAATCCATCGTATGATTATCATCTATCGTATGGATCAAAACTACACAAAAAATGCTGAGCTTAGTTACTTTAAACTGAACTTTAATGAATCAGTGGGCAAACCACACACAGTTAGACTGACATCAGGTCAGCAGATCAATCATCATCTCAGCTTGTTAAGCTACATGTCAGCAGCTGAAAATGTCCATTTTCATCATGGTTCTGCAAACTGTAGAGGCAGTGTTCTCCTCTGAGGTTTTTCAAGCTCCACAGTAACAGCATAGTTCTTAATCTGGAGAAAAATTACATATTTGGCTTCATTTGAGGATACAGTTTTCACTTTTGGTGCTGTTTGTCAGAGAAAAACTCAAACACTTTAAATCAAGTTTCTCTCCTTCATTTGGCTGCTTGCTGTAGGTTAAACCATGGTGGAAAGCTGTATTGATTTATTCATGAAGATGATGAGAAACTAATTAAAGCAACAAATGCTGTGTTTTTTTTTTTTGTTAATATGACTGCAGGTCAGACATGTTTAAAAGAAAGATTTCTGCTCTTGGTGTGTTTTACAAAGGATTTTACAGATACAGACAAAAATGGTGGCTTGTCACTCTGATAAAAATGGAAAGTGGCACTCTAAAAGCCAAATATATACAGTTAACTATAACAATAAACCGAGAATCAGAGCAGCTGAAGCCAGAGAACAGCAAAGATCAAACGAGAGCATGGAAAAATAAATCCATCTGAAGACAGGAGCTGAGACGTGTAATGAGGTGCTGTGATGATAGTCATCCTCCTTTATCACACTCTGACATCAGCTAGTCCAGGAGTTGGTTCCTGTTTTGCTGAGCAAACTGAAGTCAGCAACAACAGCCGTCCCTCGTTAACCAAAGACTGTGCTGCTGAGTAAGCTGTTTGAAGACTGAATATTTGGAGCAACTCTCCACGTTACAGTTCTGGCAAATTTATCATGTTTATGGATCAGGACTCTTTAAAATCACCCAGTCCTCACCAACAACAACATGACATCATGAACAGTGACATTAAGAATTTAGCCAAAACTAAAGGGTAAAACAGTGAGTCTATCCTTCCTACCATAAGATAATAACTAACATCCATGTGCTACAAATGGCCCATAAATCTGGTCCTTTTTGAACTATTTAAAGTCCATTATTCTTCAGACAGAATGATTAACCTCAAACCGGCACCTATAAAAGTTGAACATTTCAGAACGCCACCCTACAGACTACTGCCTGTGCAGACAAGATTTCCCATTTGTTTTCTAATCACAGTCAAAAGAGGGTAAAAGATCTTAAGAGTCTTTGTAACAGTGAAATTAAAAATGTACTTACTGATGTTCACATTTTTAAATGTGTGAACTTTACATTCCAGTTGAGGAAAAAAGCGCAGTTGACTCCTGTAAGGAGCGTAGTATTACTTGCCACAATGAGATAACTATGATACAGAAAACGTAAAGTACACTACGTGATCATTCTAGTAAATCAGCTGTAAATCTCTGAAGCAACGTTCTCTAGACAGAAAAAGAGATGTTTGTCCATGAAGCTCAGTAGGGCTGCCTCATATGAGGAAAACATGCGATATGCAGTAATGTTGGTGAATGTCACAGTGAGAATATGAGTTTGCTTGTTAACGCAAATTTCTAATCAGCCAATCACATGGCAGCAACTCAGTACATTTAGGCATGTAGACAGGGTCAAGATGATCTGCTGCAGTTCAAACCGAGCAAGAAACCGAGGAAGAAAGGTGATTTAAGTGACTTTGAACGTGGCATCGTTGTTGGTGCCCGACAGGCTGGTCTGAATATTTCAGAAACTGCTGATCTACTGGGATTTTCACGCACTATCATCTCTAGGGTTTACAGAGAATGGTCCGAAAAAGAGAAAATATCAAGTGAGCAGCAGTTCTGTGGGCACAAATGCCTTGTTGATGCCAGAGATCAGAGGAGAATGGCCAGACTGGTTCGAGCTGATAGAAAGCCAACAGTAACTCAAATAACCACTTGTTACAACCAAGGCATGCAGAAGAGCATCTCTGAATGCACAACACGTCGAACCTTGAGGCAGATGGGCTACAGCAGCAGAAGACCACACCGGGTGTAATGGTGTGGGGAACATTTTCTTGGCACACTTTGGGTCCCTTACTATCAATTGAGCATCGTGTCAACGCCACAACCTACCTGAGTATTGTTGCTGACCATGTCCATCCCTTTATGACCACAGTGTACCCATCTTCTGATGGTTACTTCCAGCAGGATAACGTGCCATGTCATAAAGCATGAATCATCTCAGACTGGTTTCTGGAACATGACAATGAGTTCACTGGACTCAAATGACCTCCAGTCACCAGATCTCAATCCAATAGAGCACCTTTGGGATGTGGTGGAACCGGAGATTCTCATCATGGATGTTCAGCCGACAAATCTGCAGCATCTGTGTGATGCTATCATGTCAATATGGACCAAATTCTCTGAGGAATGTTTCCAGTACCTTGTTGAATATATACCACCAAGAATTAAGGTAGTTCTGAAGGCAAAAGGGGTCCAACCCGGTACTAGCAAGGTGTACCTAATAAAGTGGCTGGTGAGTGTATATTACAGACATGAAGAGCCTGAATGCATGGTACTGCAATAATTAGCTTTACTGAGGTCCAGTCAGTTCTTTGTTAAATGCATATTGTGTACATGTTGCAGTAACTAATATTTTGCAGACCTGATAAAGAACACCATGTTTGAAAAAACCCAAATACGTTCCATCAGCACAAACATCTTAGACCTGTTGTGGAGGTGAAGAGCTGAGGATCTGGACTTGTTCTGCAGCCACAGTCTCTGGGCTCCTTACAGTCATTGAGTGGACCATGAACTGCTCCGTGTACCAGACTATTCTAGAGTCAAATTAAATACCATCTTCCACCAGCTGTTAGCTGTGTAGACTGAGGAGAAATTCACATAGCAATAACACGTCGATGCCTTCTACTGTGGCTTGGTATTAAAGGCCTTATTTTTCTGTGTAACTTGGTGCATTCTCTGTTTATCATTGTCATACCAACCCTGTCCTCCATTCTATCTATAAAACATGTTTGCGAAGACTTCATCAGATCTTTCATCCCTCTGAGCTTCTGTCAAAATAGATGTATGACCTATGAACCTGTGCGTGTTCCAACAGCCATTAATTTGTCAGCTGAGAAAAAACAGCTATATTCTTTATTCTGTAACGAAAACATGTCTAATCTGATTTAACCAACTAAATCCTATTTAAATCTTTAAATCAAGTTGACCTTAGTAACATCATGATCTCAATTAATCTTCACCCTTTATAAAGTGCAATTAAACATTGTACTTGTTAAATGAATGTCATTTGCCTTTTAAATGAAAACAAAACCATTTCAGATCTGAGCAAAGCTTTAAAAGCTCTTAATTGTATGAAGATTATGAAGTGACATGTGTACACATAACTGAGAAATTACTAAAATGTTTTCATCCAGAAAACAACATTAACGGCTTCAATGGGTCACCAACAGGTCAACCTGGAAGATTTTTTTCTGTTATAACTCATTTCAGTTCTGTTTGGCGCTCCAAAGCTCAGCCATACCTTCCAGTAGAAACACCGTTTTAACTCAGAGCAGAAAGTTGGACTTCGCTTGGCTCAATTTTCATTTTGATCCCTTTTACAGTTTTTACATAATCATGGTTCAAGTTTTAGGATTTTTTCAGATTTTATCAGACTTTTCAGCATGGAGTGCGATAATATCACACACTCCAGATTGTAAACCTGAAAAATATTCAAACCACTTTCATGGCATACGTTTCATCCACACATGGCAGCATTGCACATCCAAACGTAAATGTTTTGTCTACTTTCTCTCTCACACTACTAGAGGACCTTCAGTTTTCTGTCACGTTAACGTCTTACATTAGTGCAAAGAGTGCAAACCCAAACTCTAATTCACCACTATGAGATTTCAGCTCTGAATGTTTCTGTAGAAACTGGACCTGATGGTTCAGTTTAACTTGTCACTTCTGCTATATAAAACACTACACATAAAAATGTGTCTGTGGGAACACCAGAAGGTTCTAACGCTCAAGGTCCAGATTTTTTCGTATCATGACTTTATTACAGCAGAAATCACCATGGTAACCAGTCCCCCCCACCCCCATTGTTAAATCTACATGGACTCTGGAACATCAAGAAAAATGGTTTAAGCACCAATGCCTTGCTCGTCAAGCAGGCCTGTTTAGAAATGGTCCAGCAATAATTATTGCATCCTGCAGCTGTCCAGGTCGGGCTGACATACAGTACTGAGTGCCAGAAAGACTTAGATAAAATGCGTACTTTGGTTGGAATGGTTGAAGGAATTCTCTCATACACACCAGTGACATGACTTTAAATAAATATACAGCCTTCTTGGCATCAAATGTCAGGATTCTTTGGATTTTGGTGGTGATATCTTCAGAGATGTGTTCTGAATAAAGGGCCCCTGTGATCAGCTCTGAGAGGGAACAATTTGTTTCATCGTTTTATTTAAGAATATTTTGTGCCACTGTGTTCTCCAACACCTGTAGGTGCAATTAAGTTAACAATAACGTCCATAATAGATGATTATAGCATAAACGGTGCCGGTCAGAGGTTCACATCCTCCCATCATCAGCACAGTCATTTGAAATGCATTTTTTAACATACAGATTGGGTGCACAGGTTTGAATTTAATGTGAATATCGTCTAACATTGTAGCTCACCACTGTCAATGTGTGAATGTGTGAATGAATGGGTGAATGACTAATTATGGTGTAAATCGCTTTGAGGTCTCTGGGGACTTGATTAAGTGCTATACAAGTTCAGGCCATTTACCATTTTTAATCCATCCAGGGTCAGAATTATACATACCGGCTCAAATATACACGTACACCACAACCACAAGTATTTGGTTAAATATCCCTCAGCACACACTTTCTATAGATTTGAACAAGTTCATCATTCTGGTTGGATATTTGACCACACTTCCTGGCAGAATTGGTGAAGTTAATTTAAATTGGTTTGTTTTTTCAATCCACTTTTCAGTCAAGGTAACAGAAACTGCTTTATGGAGGTTAAAAGGACTAGAAACACACAATAAAATCATCAAAATGAACAGATAAAACAAGTATTTATTGGTAACACAACAAAGAGGAATTAATTGTGAGAGAAATCTGTTAAATAAATAGTGTGGATTAGATCAGTGAGTAAACACTGGAGATTTATGAAAACTGTATAATTAAATTAAATGTATATAAATAATAAATTACTATACATACATAAACCCTACACAGTAAACATAAATCATAATAAAATCTGGAATAGCAAAAATCAATATTCTTACAACATATAATTCAACACATCATAATTCATATAATTCCTAATACATATAACAGTACTTGCCATTCATTTACTTTCCCTTTGGGGTGAATAAAGTATATTTGAATTTTGAATTGAACTGAATGAATATGAGAACTTATGGCACAGACCTGCCGTTTAATCAGATTTTTCAGTACTACATTGATTCCAAACTTCAACCTTTTATTCAGAGCAAGTTCTCCTTCATTATTTCATCCACTTTGAACAATGTATCAGTTCAACTGGGTTAAAAGAGAGCCTCAGCATGATGCTGCCACCACCAGGCTTGACAGCTGGTACAGTGACCCCTTGACCCCTGCAGTTCAGCTTAGTCTTTGTCTCATCTGACCATCAAACTGATCTCCAGAGGACATCTGGCATGGGATGTGGACAGCTACAAGTTTAAGCTGTTTCTGAAACAGGGCTTTGTTCTTGGTCAGTACCATCTCAGTCTATGTTGCTTTTACACTAGTTTGACTGTAGACACCCACACAACTGAGAGGGACAGTTGACAGACATATTTTTGTCTGTTTTAACGGACAATGATCCCAAACACACTGTAGAACTGGTTTTGGAATGGATAAAGCTAACATTCAGCATCTGGAATGACCCAACCTCAGCCCTATTGTGAATTAATGGACTGGGCCTATGCTGGAAACCAACCAGTTTAAATTAACTCTATCTGTTCTGCTAAAAAGAAAATATCTCCGCCAGAATCCTGCAGCCAAGGTGCGGTTAGCTAAGGGACATCTGACTAAATGTTAGAGCGGTGTATGTATATATGTGATGTACATATGTGAGCCTTTGGTCTATGAATTTTTTTGTTTGAGAAAATCCAGCAGAAATTTGAAATTGTTTTAAAAAATCATTAAAGTTGTATGACGGTTGTATGTTTATCAGTTCCCAGGCCGAATATTTCTGGGGAAATACTTTTTGGAATTTCTGTTCAATGGTTGAATAACGAAAGAGTGAGAGAAGGCGTGTTGACGAGTAATATAGTTACAAAGCCTACTGGTAAAACAAAGCCTGACGGCTGCCTGGGGAGTCCTGCAGATGGTTTGACGTGCCACAGCAGGACGTTGTGGTTGTCTCATCTCAAACTGCAGAGCTTAGACAAACATTACCTGTAAACAAATAGACCCATTGTAGTTTCATCCAACACGTGCTTACCCTGGTGAGTCTTTAAAATGCAAACATTTGTGGAATCATGCAGGTATGAACATGCATGAGTGGAAATATGTTCACCACATAAAAATCTACGGCTCAATCCTCCACTGTGCTGCAGTTGTCTGGAAATCCCCCTTGGAGCTGCGACATGAGCTCACTGGCACCAAAACACAGGCAGCCTGCTGTGGAAGGGGTGTCATGGATGATCTGATATTAAAGGCAATAATAACCTGATGACTTGTTTTTAAAACAACTAAAAGGTCTGATT
>NC_061801.1:41642415-41647415 GCF_021462225.1 Girardinichthys multiradiatus | reverse complement strand
TTCTAGATGTGCCAGCTCCATGTAAATCAGATCCTTTCCATCCCTATTACTAGTCTCCACTTAAACCATTTCTTCTTAACAATTTTTAGCCAATAAATGTAGGGAGGGAAATCGTGTATAATCACCAAGTCCTGAATTTATCAAGTAAGGTTTTCAGTGCCAACACCTGCTAATATTTATCAGCAGCCTCATTCTATAAAATCAATGAAGAAACACTTAATCACATCATTTTTAAAGTTAAAAGATTCCAGATGAAATGAATAATATAAAACATATGAATAAACATAAATACTGGGCAATATGGGAAAGACAGATTAGATTAGCTAACAGCCACTAGTTTACAGATTTAGGGCAAATTAATTTAATGTTTCTCAGTTCTGTGAGTATAATGTATCAGTTGTGAACTGAAATATTATAGTTTTATTTTTTAAACATCCACCCATCTGTTTTCTATACCTCCTTCTTTCGTACAGGGTCGTGGGGGAACTGGTGCCTATCTCCAGAGGTCTACAAGCGAGAGGCAGGATACAACCTGAACAGGTCGCCAGTACCTGGAGAGAACCCAGAGGCGCACGGGGAGAACATGCAAACTCCCCCAGCCAGAGTCGAACCCAGGACTTTATTGCTCTAAGGCAACGGAGCTAACCACTGTTCCACTGTGGAGCCCCACACTGGGTCCAGGCTGTGGGTAAGCGGGCTCCTCGGCAGGGCACTAGGCATTTTTCAACAATATTGTTCAAACAAAATCAAAGATCCTGCAGTTTAGCCTTTCCAATGTAATGCAAGATGTCATCTCTCCTATCCATGCATTAGCTCCCCTATAAAACCTTAACCATGCAGGTTTGATCAGGACAGAACAGGCAAACAATCTTACATGTTAAAACCAAGTAGCTGTAAAAGTCTCATCTGCGGTCCAAGTTCCTGGTTTAAAAGTCAAACCTTTAAAACTACCAACACAAAGATTGTAAGTAACAACAAACCCTTCAAGTCCCGCAGCAGTTGCCCTGTAAGTACACCTGTAGGTACCCTGTTAGTCCTGGAGGTACCCTGTAAGACACCATAGGTACCCTGTAGGTATCTTCATAGGTACCCAGTAAGTACCCCAGTAGATGCTCTCTAAATACCCCTGTAGGTATCCTGTAAGTACACAGAAGGTACCCTGTACAAAACCCATAGGTACCCTGTATGTACCTAATTTTTGATCTTCTGTCTTTGGGTTCTGTCCCAAAAACTTTGTTCTTTGCCTGATTTATCATCCATTGGTTCTGTTGGAATGTTCCACAAATTCATCATGTTGGATCTGCTCTGAGTTTTCTTCCTCAGACTGAAATGGTTTTATTTAGCTGCAGTATTTGCTCTTCAATGCACATCAGAAACAACAAACTCTCCTGTCAGTCTGTCTCTGAGCTCAGCACCATCCAGAACCCTGTGTCCACCTCTGCTCCTTTTGAGCATTTATTGGACTCACCTGCAGCTGCTTGACGGTTCGGCCCTCAAACACCGGCACACAGTAAGTGCATAGGAAAAGGTGCACGGATAAAATGCTACAGCAGAACACGATGACCTGCATCATGTTGTTCCTCTGGGAGCTGAAAGAGAGACTGGAGCAACAGGAGCCACAGAGAGGGAGTGGATGCTGACAGGAGGAGGTCCTTCAGCACACCCAGAGCTTCTTTGTCCTCAGACCTGCACAGAATTTAACCCCTTTACTCCCAACATGCAGCAAAGCGGAAAACATACATTGGTTCTGCTTTCCCTTGGTCATTTAAGCCTCATCAGATCTACACCATGTTCATAAGGAGTTAAATCCAACTTCTGGAAAACTGAAGTGTTCAAGAAGCTGTGAGTTAAAAACTAAGTGGACCTCTGATGTTTCCACAGGGAAGGTATCAGCCATGTGCTGCTGATCAGATGCATTAATAACTCATCAGTGGAAGCACTTTTATAAGAAACAGATGTGTTTACACAATGCAAAGATGGAAAGAGACCTTATCCTTGTTTATCCCAGATTTTATCCTGAATTTTTACTGCATTATTCTGGTTTTTAATCATAGGTTTACTTTTAAATTGTACTGGATTAATTCTGGTTCCATCATGGTTTCAGCTTGATTTTATGTTGATATTCTCTTGGAGTAGTTCTAAATTTATTTTGAATTTATCCTGATGTTATCCTGCTGTGTAATGATTTAGCCCGGTTTTGTTCTGGCATTAAAGCAATGCCAATCTTTCCAGGAGTGGATGTCTCAGCAGTTTCAGACCAAGGTCAGAGCGTGAAGCTTAGAGAATTGACCAAAAACCCTGGAGCTCCAGCACGTTCTGTGCGAGCGCTGTTAGCAGCACAGACTTCGCGTGCGCTGTCTGCAGACATTTGAGATTTTATAGTGTACCTTTTTCCTAACTTTTTTTCATGAGAAATTTCTATATTTCCCACACTGTCATGACCTCATCGTAAAGAGCTAATTGGCGTTGTAGCTTTGGAAAAACAAAAGATAAGATATTATTTAAGGCCAGTTATCCAGACTGCAGATGATGAAGGCTGGTGAATATGCTGGTGAAGGACATGAAGATGATTGTCAGGGAAATGCACTGTCATATTGGTTTTTAACAGATCTGACCCACATGCAGAAAGCAATTCAGGAGACAAAGTTTTACGGTAAAGTGTTTATTTACAGTGCAGTGACGTGGGCAGGGAAACTGGAACCGGGAAACCACCTGTAAAATAAATAGGATGGTAAGCAGGGAATACTCAGGGTCAAAAACTAAAGAATAATTATTTATCCTTACTGGGTTGATGGAAAGATCCGTCAGAGAGTGAGAAGCAGAGAGACCAAATAGTTGTTTACCCGTGAGACAGATGATGGTGGAATAATAGTGTGCCAGAATGATAAGCAGGTCCAGGGTCTTCAGAAGTAGGCACGGTGGAAGGAGGAGGGTGGACAGGGTTCTTGAATGGTATACAAGGAGCGAAGAATACAGGAAGCTGCCAAGAGGTTTGAGTCTTTGTTCATGGAGCTGGATAGCTTCTTTCCAGAAGTGGTAAATCCAGGCAGAGTTCCACACGAAAAGACAAGGTCAGGTTCTGGTAATCCTGCAAGGTAACAAATACAAATGACTAAGAATCAAGGCAAGGAACAAGACGAGGTAATGTGGCTTGAGCTGTACCACTAAAGGACAACACTCTGGCAGTGAGTTGCTGGCAGCCTCCACCTAATATACTCCTCAGCAGGTAATCAAGGGAATGATGAACACCTGTCACCTCTTCTCCAGGTTCCACACCATCTAGGGGCTAAGCACAGTAACAGCACCAAACAAACAGACAAAGCACAGATCCTGACACTTTGAATACTTCCAAATGGATAGCAGCAAGTTTGATGAAGTGGTTGGGCGCCTAGCCACGTTTCTTCTCCACCGGGGCAACCACTGCACACCTTTCAGCGTGGGGCACAGAGAGGCAGTGAGACTGAGACACTCTCAGTCCTTATCAGCGCGGTGTCACAAACAAAATTGTGCGATGTGAAGAAGCAGTATTTTCCCACCAAGCGTCAGCGGTTGTAAGAATGGAGCTTTACGCGGTCGTGTCCGGCGGACGTCCGCTTTGAGTCCACATGGATTCCGCCTCGACTACATGCAGATGTCCACAGAGTCAAATACAACAGACTCTACAGGCCTCAGTAAGCAGGTTAAAGGTTAAAGGTCATGACAGGACAATTAGAAAAATACGGTTGGTGAAATGGGCTGTTTTGCAGCCAGAGGACCTGAACATCCTGCAGTGATTGAGCTCAAAATGAACTATCACGTATAAAAAGTGTTCTTGGTTGGGTCATCAAGTTTTCATTTCTCCTTAATGTTCTCAGTTTTTGTCTGGTATCACGGATGGAAATTAGCCTAATGGCTACATTTTACAGGTTATAACCAGGTTCATTAATGCTGCATGGCGCCATTTTAAATAAATTAATTAACTCAACAGGGCAATGACCACAGCAGCAGATCTACAACAAAATGGCTGAAAAGAAAAGAATCAATGTGCTGCAATGGCCTAGTCAAAGTGCAGCCCTTAATTCTGATTGAAATGCTGTGGTGTGATCTTCACAAAGTTGTACAGAAACCTGTATGAACTGAAACATAGACCTGAAACATGGACCTGGAACATGGACCTAGAACATGGACCTGAAACATAGACCAGAAACATAGACCTGAAACATAGACCTGAAACATAGACCTGAAACATAGACCTGAAACATAGACCTGAAACATAGACCTGAAACATAGACCTGAAACATAGACCTGAAACATAGACCTGTTTTGTTGTAGCTTTAAAGTGATGGTCTCATAAAAGCGCTGTGGCGGTTTGCAGCCGAGTGTGAAGCAGCTGGGATGAAGATCAACTCCTCCAAGTCAGAGGCTATGGTACTCGACTGGAAATGGTGGATGTCCTCTTCAGGTTGGAGGGAAGTTCCTGCCTCAAGTGGAGGAGTTTAAGTATCTCGGGGTCTTGTTCACCAGTGAGGGAAGAATGGAGCGGGAGATCGACAGACGGATCGGTGCGGCTGCCACAGTAATGGGGGCGCTGTGCCGGTCCGTTGTGGTGAAGAGAGAGCTGAGCCAAAAAGCAAAGCTCTCAATTTACTGGTCGGTCTACGTTCCTACCCTCACCTATGGCCATGAACTTTGGGTCATGACCGAAAGAACGAGATCACGGATATAAGCGGCTGAAATGAGCTTCATCCGTAGGGTGGCCGGGCACTCCCTTAGAGATAGGGTGAGGAGCTCGGCCATCCGGGAGGAGCTCGGAGTAGAGCTGCTGCTTCTCCAGATGGAGAGGAGCCAGTTGAGGTGGCTCGGGCATCTATACCGGATGCCTCCTGGACGCCTTCCTCGGGAGGCGTTCCAGGCACGTCCCACTGGGAGGAGGCCCAGGGGACGGCCCAGGACACGCTGGAGGGACTATGTCTCTCGGCTGGCCTGGGAACGCCTTGGGCTCCACCCAGAGGAACTGGAGG
>NC_061801.1:41632415-41639915 GCF_021462225.1 Girardinichthys multiradiatus | reverse complement strand
AATATTTACCAGAGAACGACTTAAAGGTGAGTTTTTCTCTAATGAGTTGGAGTTAATATCGAGTTTATGTGAAGCGGCTAACTAAGCTAGCGGCTAAGTTTCATTAAGAAAACTTTAAAAAGTTCAGCCTAAGAAGAGTTCGTCGGTTTGTTCTGTTCATCCTGGGTCAAAGTGACAAATCTGATCTATAATCTGTTTCATGATGATGAAAATATGTAAACTGTAAAGACAGGAACCTGAGGGTCCAAAGCTAACAGAGAAGGCCGCTGAGAGGCTCTCCTGCAGTGGGTTAAACTGTCGGATTTTGCTGCTCAGATGTGATGCATATGTTCAGGTGTGTTTACAGCAACTCCTGGTTCTGGTTCTGTTAAATCACAGAGCTAAAAATAACCGTATGGCTTCCAGTAAAGATACTCAATTCACTCAGCCACAATTTCACCATCTTGAGGTGATTTGCAGAAACATATTTCTTTTCTAAAAACTGAAACTTCTCACCATGTTCCGCCTATAAACCCACCAACAACATGCACTCTTCTTTAGTAACATAAAATCAGATGAAGGTCAGGGATCGATGCCCTGATGCTTGTTATTCTTGACAGGTGTGTCTCTGGGTTTTAGTTCATGAACTCTAGAAAGTTAGATTATGTATAAAATACTGAAATGAATTTAAAGTAGGAAGCCTGTGTGTATTTTCACCGTGTCCACTCACAGATGGACTAAATATTAATATTACGTGTTTATAACAGCTTGATGTCTTCTGAAGCCTTTTGGTATTCATGTAAAGCTCCATAGTTAAGAAAAAATGATCTTCTCCTTAGCTTTAAGTAGAACATGGTTCTAATATCAGGTCATGTCAAACTGAAGCTGTTAGGTCTTCAAATTAATAACAGCTTTAAAATTCAGCTCCTGACCTAAAGTCAGCAGGCAGCTCTTATTGTTCAGATGAATCACAAATTGGACACAGAATCATTTTATTCAACACCAGTTTAACTGTTGGCACAACTCTGGTCTCATTTTAGACCAGTTAGAGAAAAACTGTGGAATCATAAATATTAAAGCAGGAAGAATTGACGTTTGGGAATATACTGTAACTCCAATGTTAATCAGATGGATTAAAAAGATGGAGGAAGGATTTATTTATTAGTGAAGTCCTGAAAGAGATGAAGCTGCAGCAAACAGAGAGGAGCTGAAACAACCAGCTGCTGAAAGTGTTAGAAGGTTGGAAGTTTCAGCTTGAATCTGTTATCAGTCCTCTGAACATTTCCCTGAACATCTGAGGCAGAAACATTTAGATGTTCTCAGGAGACTCATCTTAACGGACATTAAAAACTTCAGATTAATGTCTGATTCCCTAATGTCTGCATTTAGACTCAACTAATTCAGGGGTCTGCAACCAGTGGCCCCGGAGCCGTTTGTGGCTCTTTGGACTTCTTAAAATGGCTCTGAATAACTTTACCTAAAAATGATGAAGAACCAACTGATGGTTTTAAATATAGAAACGATAACAGAGGCAGGTTTTAGCAGTTTTTAAAAACCGTCATTTTATTTCTATTTTTAGGTTTTCAAGTAAAGAAAAGCATTTTCTTCTTTGGGATGTTGAGATTTGTGGAAAATGATGTAAAAAAGTTTCCAAGAAAACTCCAAAAACAATATAACTGGTACTTTTAGTCTTATTAGTTGTAATTATTGCACAAAACATTGGAAAATGAAAACACATTTCCTACAGTAGATATTTATCTAAATTTATATGTTGTCTTTTTTAAAAGGTTCTGTAAAACTAGCGGCTCTAAGCGAGTTTTATTTAGCTGGACTTAGGACAAAAATGTCAGTAGCAGCTAACTCACCGGTCCTGATCGGGTCCTCCTCATGAGTTCTGTGAATAAAGCCCGGGGGGATCTGTGCGGTTTAATGCCTTTATTTGTCCGGTCAGTTTGTTAGTAGTAGTGAAAGGTGTGGCTCGGCCCGTTTATGTGAAAACGTTGGGTTCATTTTTCAGGAGCAGGTTTTATGATTGACCTGCAGTCTCTGCTAGAAATAGTTTTTTATCATCACTTTTAACCGTATCACAATAGTGCCACAAAATACGGTGATAAAACTTTACGTCCATATCTGCCACCCATCCCTGCTCCGGAACCAGACAGTTCGAGTTCACAGAGATCAGAACAACTGTTGGACTTCCTGGTATCCTCAGGAGGTTCTGGGTTTGTTTGGCTGTTTCTTGTTTCCATGTGGGTCAGATCTGGGCCTGAAATAAGGTCCATCTCTCCTGCCTCTCGTTGAAATGAATTCATGATGGTGGACCTGAAACATTCTGTCAGATTCTGACCACGTCATGTTCTGCTGGTTGTGTTGCAGAGATTATGTGATTATGTTAGTGATCTGCTGCTGGAAGAATCGAATGTTCAGCCTGTAGCCACTCCAGTTACAGTCTGTGGAGATATTCATGGTCAGGTGGGTCTGACACTTCTTCTCCTGGGTCAAAGGTTACCTGGACTTCATGAACCTCTCAAAGAAAAATAAACTCATGTGTTTAATGTTTGTTTTCCAGTTTTATGATCTATGTGAACTCTTCAGAACCGGAGGCCAGGTTCCAGACACAAACTACATTTTCATGGTAAGACCCAGAGATTCTCTGGGAGCTTAAACTGCTTCAGCTCCATGTTGACTCAGAGACCAGATCCATATCACTCAAACCGGGTCATAAAACACAAAGTTTGACCCAAACGCTGCATATGCTGAGTTTGGACTGAAACCACGTTGAACTGCAGGAGACGGCAGAACTTTGTGGATCCTCACTGAGGATGGTTTTTACTGAAAGAAAAATATTCAGGGTCTTGTTAAAGTTGACATGGGTCCAACCAGTATCTGATGAGATCTTCCAACCAGTACCTTCAGGACCCGATGAAGTGTTTATAACTAACAGAGAGTTGTGTCTGTCATCCAAACATTTTTAACGTTCCGACAACAAACTCCATCAGAATCTCAAGTTCTTTTTGGGATTTTAGGAGACAGACCAACATGAAGTAGAGCATAGCTGTGAGGTGGAAGGAGAAGGATTCTCTGTTTGGTGTTCAGCCCCTTTACTCTGAAACCCTGAAATAAACTCCTGTTCAACCAACTGACATCAGAGGTCACCAGAGTCCAGCTGTAGTCTGAGTCTAAATGAAGCTGTTCAGGTTCTGGCCTCAGAGGTTCTTTAGAGAACAACCAGCACCATGAAGACCAAGGAACACAGCAGACAGGTCAGGCAGAAGGTTCTGGTTCTGTTTAAAGCAGGGTTAGGTTCTACAACATCTCCCAGAGTTCTGATCAATCCATCATCTGAACATGGAGAGGATGGACCACCTGAACAGACAGGCTGGAGAAGATCATTAATCAGAGAAGCAGCCATGAGGTCCATGGTACCTCTGGAGGAGTTTTCATTTTCCTTCCAGCTCAGAATGACGCTCTGCTTTATGTTGGTCTGTCAGAAGGTCCTGATGAAATAAACAGGCGTTTGTGGTTGGACCAGGGCAAGTTCATGTGGTGCTGTTTCTGCTCTGAAGATACATGTTGGACCAACAAGTCCTGCCAGCAGGCTGGTTCTCCTCACAGCTTCCTGTCTGTCTGCAGGGGGATTTTGTGGACCGAGGATATTATAGTTTGGAGACGTTTACGTATCTCCTAGCTTTAAAAGCCAAGTGGCCGGATCGCATCACTCTGCTGCGAGGAAACCACGAGAGCAGACAGATAACGCAGGTGTATGGATTTTATGGTACGTACCTCACACTGAGGAGTCTTCATTAAAGCAGGTTAATACCAATGTTCTGATCCGAAACCTGTTTTCTTCTGTTTTAGATGAATGTCAAACAAAGTATGGGAATGCCAATGCTTGGAGATACTGCACCAAAGTGTTTGACATGCTGACCGTGGCTGCTGTGAGTTGATCATCTGATTTCTCTGCTCTTTGTCAGTTTGAACATCAGTAGTTCCTGGATGGAGATCCGTTCTTTAAAGCAACCATAGAAGCCAGGTTCTGTAGAATCGGACCTCTCAGCCAGGTCACATTCTGGTGGTGATTTCAGTGATGAGAACAACAGATTTGATCTATGTGTGATAAAGAGGAGTCCTGAAAGTGTGGAGAATACATTTTAACAGGGTCACAGAAGTGTTGGAACTGAGATCCGTTTGTTTTTAGGTAAATTTGTGACTTTTGAGAGGAAAAACTCAGTTCTGTTGGAGGATGTTCATTTAACACGGATTTAAACCTAAATCATAGGCTGGTGTTGGATCCGGTTGGAGTGTCTGTTAGAACATAAACCTCGGAGGACGCAGGTGAACATTAATGTCACATCTAACTGCTCTGAATATTTAATGTAACCTCAGTTACAGTCAAGTTATTCACAGAAACAATGAATCCAGAAGAACAGCACCTTCTAGTGGTGACAAACAGCCGAGCATGTTCATTAAAACATGCAGACAGATCTAATAATGCTCCCAGTGGAGCCAGTTAACACAGCCTGACTCAATAAACAAGTTAGAGGAACTAAAGTTAAAAACACTGATTAACTCTGTGTGCCAAACAGCTGCTTCTATGCAGGAACATCAGCATTAATTACCAATTAAACCATGAGGAGCAGGTGGTTGGAGACATCTAACACCATCAGCTATCCTCATGTTAAGAGGAATGACTCAGCGTCCAGGCAGTCATTGTGAAGAGCATCCAGCAGACATACGGTGCAGATGAGTGATCCCGTCTAAGACCTTCAGTAATCTGATTAATTAAGAAATAAGTTAACAAATTCACTGAAGCTCTGGTTCTGTCCTGTAGTTTATTTCCTTTATTTGGACATGTTGCTTCCAGTTTTCTGTCCTGATGAAAACTGGGTCCATCCTGAACTTCTCATCTTGACTGGGTCCGACGTTTAGGCCCAGTTGATTATTAAAGCTAATGGGGTTTTAAATAGTGATCATTTACCAGCAGTTTAGTTGTTTTCAGCTGTTTGTGTCGTTAGAATGAAACATCCCCCAACACCTCTGATCCATTTGGGTCCTGCTGCCTGGTTGGTGTTGTGAAACATGTCCAGACATTTAATTCCTGTCAGGGTTTAATGTTTAAAGCTGAGATATGTTCTGATGAATCCCAGCTGATAGACGAGCAGATCCTCTGTGTCCATGGGGGTCTTTCACCGGACATCAAGACTTTGGACCAGATCCGAACCATCGAACGCAACCAGGAGATTCCCCACAAGGGGGCTTTCTGTGACTTGGTTTGGTCCGACCCCGAGGACGTGGACACCTGGGCCATTAGTCCCCGCGGGGCCGGCTGGCTGTTCGGCTCCAAGGTCACCAACGAGGTAGGCTGAAACCCGATCCATCCATAACTGGGAAACCCGGCTGACCCTCAGCGCGACTGAATGTTCCCTCTGTTTCAGTTCGTTCACATCAACAACCTGAAGCTGATCTGCCGTGCTCACCAGCTGGTGCACGAGGGCTACAAGTTCATGTTCGACGAGAAGCTGGTGACCGTGTGGTCGGCGCCGAACTACTGCTACCGCTGCGGGAACATCGCCTCCATCATGGTCTTCAAAGACGTCAACAGAAGGGAGCCCAAGCTGTTCCGAGCTGTGCCGGACTCTGAGCGGGTCATTCCTCCTCGGACAACCACTCCTTACTTCCTGTAAGGTTCAGAGCCTCTGCTTTAGAGGGTATTAATCAGCATCACTCAGAACATGATCCAGAGCAGGAGGAGCCGGTCGGAACCAAACTCCACGGCTCGGTTATTTAAAGTTGACCAGTTTGAAACGAGCAGAGATGCTGAATGTGAAGCAGAAGGTTGAACTGGTGGGCTGTATTGGTCTCATGAGTTAGCGTGATGATTTCCCAGCTGCAAGTGAACACCTCAGATCCACTCTGTACTGTATCAGCCTCTGAGCCCATCCTGCAACATTCTGCCTTAAACGTTTTTAATTTTCTTTAATTTATTCATCTTAATATCATGCACACACTGTTTAATGTTCTCAGACTGGTGTTTAATTGTCCTCTGTGTGTCTGAAATGGGATGAACTGGTTCCTTAACGAACGTGTTTTTTTCACTCTGTTATCAGCAGAGATGCACCGATTGCTGCCTTTAGGCCGATCTCTAAGAACTTTCTGTCGACACACAATAGATGGTTTTTGTAAAACAGGATCAGTAGAACTATAACGAGGGTTCTGGTGTGTTTACAGACCATAACAGATTGGTTCTGAGTGCCTGATCTACAGATCAAGTTCACCAATCGGTGCGTCCCTGGTTATCTGTGGCATTATGTCTGTGCCAATGTTTACTCTAACTGCTCTGCACAGCAGCTGTTTGCAGATGTTTACCTGTCCTGTAATTTGAATAAAAATTCAGTCACATTCTGGAGTTGTCCATGTAACAGTGATGATGATGATGTTTCTATCCAGCACACCTTTATTCTGAAAGGAAAAGACTTTTGCAAGTTTATAAAACATCATCAGTTAAGTCATACTTAGAATATTATATTGTATAAAAGCTTTGAGAATAAATATTGGTTAATTTTCTCTGGTAATAAAGATTTTAAGGATTAAACTTGAAAATTTCTGCGAAAAAATCACCTGTGGCCTGAAGATCCAACATGCTTCATGCTTCTGCTGCTATTCCTGGTAGGAATTTGGTGCCGGATTGTCTAACTTAACGATCAGTCGCTTGTTACTATAGTGATTCCCGCCATTTCTAAAGCAAGGGACAACCAGGGTTTTGGAGTCCACTCCAGGAGCTCCATCAGTGGGAGACTGAAACACTTGCGACCGGATGGAGATGAAGCTGTGGAAGGAGGTTAAATTAAAAATAATTGGGTCAGAATGAGTTCCAAACATTCTGGGACAATTCAATTGTATGTCCACCTTCCTGTGAGCCGTTTAAACTGAATGATGGTTCTGCTGGCTGAGATATGGAGGTCCAAACAGGACTGGCTTTGATCCCGTTATAAGTTGTAGTAAAAAGTAGTTTTAATCCCCTTTGATGCATCACTAACAAAGGTCAAATCACAATTTTTCCTGTGAAGTCTCATATTTTCAGGATTTTTTACATTTCTTCAAGCAGTTGGAGAAATAAACTAAAAATATTGATTATAAACTGGAATAAATGCACCATGAATTAAGGAGTAATTTTCATCAGCCAGGATCCATCAGTCTGGAAAAGCAAGGAACCAGCTTTCAGTCTTGGACAAACATGGACAACGAAAGAGTATTGAAAAATGTAGAAACATCCATTTTTTTGATATTTTCTAGAACATAAGTTTCTGAAGAATTAATGAATATACATCTTAAAATGAAGGTCCTATTTCTGTAAATGATTCATATGGTGAGGAGCCTCTTCATGCACCTGGACTTGAACTTATTTAGTGTTTTCCTTATCTAGAAACCATCAGCCCAGACATGACCACTTGGACAGATGTAAGGGATACAGATGTGGGGGAAGGAACTGGTTTAGAAAGTGAACCGATGTGTGTTTGTGTT